>NW_027187419.1:68755638-68782409 GCF_028583685.1 Petaurus breviceps papuanus
ACACACACACACACACACACACACACACACACACACACACACACACACACACACACACACACACACACACACACACACACACCCTCTCTCTTAGGGTACCTTGATATCTACAGGTTGTTTAGAGTATGGCTCCAGTGACAATTCCACAGATAAACAGTCTGTTACTGGTATTCAAGAAATATTCAAGAACCTGGTGTCATGTCTATACTATGATAGGTCTTCAGAATGATAATATCTTTAGGGTGAGTCATTTACAAAATAGTGGCATAGTATATTTTTCAAAGTTTGTTGTTGTTCTTTCCACTAGGGCCTCAAGTGATTCCACACATAAATTCTTCATTTTCTTTCTCTTAATTTCTTTGTTACAGTTTTATTTTAAGCAGGTGTTTTATTAATGTTGTTAATTTTATTAAGTTTTTCAACTGGGTCATACAATTGTTTTTACAATACACGGTGTCCCAGAACAGTCCAAAACAGCTTCAAGTGGAGGGGGAAAAATAAACTTTAAAATGATTGCAGATGTCACTTCCTGAAAATAAATGCTAACTAGCCAGTTCTGGCTAGCCAAGAAGTGCCAGCAGAACACTGGAGAATACTGCTGCATGCGCAGGAATGAACTTCATAAATTTTTGATGCTGCTGCTAGATTTGCCTATTCTCAGCCAATTAGATTTCTCTGTGGTTAACTTGGACCCAGTGCCTTCTTGAAGCAGTTTGATCTCCGCAGCTCTTTGGCACTTATGTCCCAAATAGAACTCTCTGAAAATAATTAATTTATTCGTTGTGCTCCACACTCTCAGATCCCTTGTTATTTCCAATAAAACCATAAAAAAAAAAAAACAACCTTAACCAGGCACCTGCTTTTGATTTCAAATTTCCATGCTTTTCTTGAACTTTACCAAGCACCTGGCTTACCAGCTAACTGAACCTTGTTTCCTTGTCCTCACATTCTCACCATGTGGTTCTAGGACACTTTCTCCTAAGATCCTTCTTTAGAAGCACCTGCAGTCTTCTAACAAGGACGGCATTGTCCAGCTGTTTTACTTAACTATGAGCTGATTGAGTTGTCAAGATAAACTTCATTATCCGTATTATTGACTCTCTGGATTAATGCCTTATAAAACAACCCATTTATGCAGTTCCGTCTCTTTCATAAGCATCAGACACTGATTTCATTTGATAGGAGGGATATCATATCGACTGTTAGTGAAGGGAGCTTATTGACGGGGTTCAAAGATGAACTGTTATGAAAGACAATCTTCTAGACCAACTTAAAACCTTGTTTCCTAGGAAGGATTTTAGAGGTTATGACATGAGGTCATTCACATCTTGTAAAAGGATACAGCTTGAATGTTTGGGAGTCTTAGTCTGTTTTAAAAAAACATTAAAATAAATGTGCACCCAGGTGATTAATGACACCATTACCACCATGAACACTTACCATCATTCTGTCCCCAGGTATATCATGTGTCAAAAAGAAGGGAATATAATTTTCATCAGGTCAATAGAGGAGCATCAGATCAGTACCAAATGACATAGTTTTGAGCATTTCCCTTCTTTTAAAATTTTTCACTAATACCTTTTGTTTTTGGATCACCTTTATTTCTGAATGTATCCCTTCCCCCAACTTAACCAGAGAGTTACCCCTTGTATAAAAAAAAAAAAGAAGAAAGAGAAGCAGGCGAGCTAAACTGGCCAGTAAGTAGACCAGCTGCATCTGACAGAATATGTAGTATTTCACAGCCATAGTCCCCCATTTCTGCAGTGAAGTAAAGGAAGTTCATTTTCTTGTATTTCCTTCAGAAATAAGACTGGTCATTAGAATTAGCAAGCACTCAGGGATTTGGGGAAAATTTTTTTGGAGTGGGGTTTGCTATTTGGAAGCAATTAAGTGGTTCAGTGGGTGAGAGCACTGGATTTAAGAGTCAGGCTGACCTGGGTTAAAAATCCAACCTCAGATATTTATTAGCTATGTGACCCTGGGCAAGTCACTTAACCAATGTCTGCCTCAGTTTCCTCATCTGTAAAATGAGGGTGATAATAATAGCATATACCTTCCAGGGCTATTGTATAAATCAAATGAGATGATATATTTAAAATGCTTTGCAAATCTTAAAGTATCCTACATAAGTGTTAGCTATTTATTATTACTGGTCAAACCATATTTGAAGTATTCTGTTTAGCTCTATGCACCACATTTTAGTAAGAACACTGGAGCTGAAGTGTGTTGAAAAGAAGGGAATGAAAATGGTGAGGAAATTGGAAATTATGCTATCTGAGGACTGGTTGAAGGAAAGGGGTATGTTAGTCTGGAAAAGAGAAGACCTAGGAACATGATACCTTTTTTCAAGTTTTGGAAGAGTTATATTAGGGAAGAATAATTAGACTTAATCTGTTTGACTGTCCAGTCTGCCAGGGTACAACTAGAAACATTGGCTCAAAGTTTCAAAGTGTCATAGTACAGCTTGATACAAAGAATACCTGTCTATAAAATCCTCTTCTTTGCCATTCAAAGCTCTTCATAACTTGCCCCTTTATGTTTTCATACTTTTACAACTTATACCTTCAACTCCCACCATGTACTCTGCAATCCAGTGACACTGGTCTCTTCTGCTGCTCCTTGAACAAAATATTCTATTTCCAGACTCTCAGCATTTTTCCTGGCTGTCCTCCATGACTGAAACACTCTCTCTCCTCATCTCTACTTCCTGGCTTCCTTCAAATCCTAGCTAAAATCTCACCTTTTACAGGAAGCCTTTCCCTTTCTTCTTCAGTTATAGAGCTTTCCTTATGTTGATTATCTCCAATTTATCCTGTACATAACTTATTTGTATTTAGTTGTTTCCATGTTCCCCCCTCCCCTCATTAGACTATGAACTTGAAAACAGGGATTATCTTTTACCTTACTTTGTATAAGTGCCTGACATATTATTGATTTAACAATTTAAAAGGTCCAAAATTGGAATGGGCTGCTTCATTAGCTAATGAGTTTTCTATGATGGAAGGTTTTCAGGAAAACCAGTTGTTGGAATGTTGCATCTAAGAGACAGAAGACTTGACCTCAAGTTTTAGTTCCAAAAATTTTTAGTTGTATGTTTCTGAGCAAGTCACCTGGTCCCCTTGAGCCTCAGTTAGAGCTTCTTCTGTGAAATGGGCATAACTATGCATGGGTCATCTTCTTCACAGGTCTGCTATGAGGAAAACACTTTAGAAACTTGAATGTACTATATAAACATGGGTTTTTGTTATTAGAAGTATTTCCACTGAGATTTAAACTGGATGACCTCTGAATGATGAATGATGACTTGAACATGAAAAGTGGCAAAAAAAAAATACATCATCATGGATATGTAGGACCAGAATCAATCAGGATCAATCAACTAGCACTTATCAAGTGTCTACTGCATGACTGTTGTCACTGTGCTAACTGCTAGGGATAAAAAGGTTAAAAGACAGTCCCTGCCCTCAAAGAGCTGATAATAGTCTAATGGTAAAGACATATCAACAACTATGTACAAACAAGCTATATACAGGATAAATTGGAAATAATTACCAGAAGGAAGGCTAGTATTAAAAGGGATTGGGAAAGATTCCTCATAAGAGATGGGACTTTAGTTGGGACTTGAAGAAAGCCAAGGAGGCCAGGAGGTCTACATAGGAAGGAAAATATTCCAGGCATGAGTAACATTAAGTGAAATTTCCCAGAGTCTAGAGTTTCAGTGCTTCTGAAAGAAGGCATAAAATGGTGCTGACTGGGCCCATTACATATTTATACTATGTACCTCAACTGAGTTTTCAGTGCTACAAAGAAATCCTTTTATTCACCTTTTATTGACTTGCCATCTCATCTCCTACAGTAGCTATTTCATGATTTTATGCCTTTTCCTTAAATCTTCCAATTCTACCTCATGTCCTCCATTTCTCAGAAGATGACCTTGCTTAAGGTCATTTTTCATGAGCTCTACTATTCCATTTCTGCCACACTTCTGAGTGTGTCTCCTCCCATCCTTTCCTCCTCTCATATCTCAGAGAATAAGTTGACTTTCTTCCTTGTCAAAGTGAACTAGAGATTTTAATAGAAATAGCCCCAAGCTTATTATTTGCTACTTGTGTGAATTTGGGCAAATCATCTAACCTTTCTGAGCCTAGTTTTCTTCATATTTAAAATGGAAGAACTCAAAGGTACCTTCCAGCTCCAAATCCTTTTTTTCCCCTCACTCTGCCCCCTAAACCCTGTCTCTTCCCATATTTTCTGGAATCCTGTTCAACTGATCATCACCATGCTCATGAGAATCCCCTTTCTCTCTTCATCTCTGTCTCTTTCTCAGTTACAATCTCTCTTTCAAATAAATGGCTCCTTCCTGTCTCTCTCCTACTAATCTTGCCTCCCTCCCCCACCTTAGGGGAAAAATTAAACCCCAAGCAACCCTTTTTTTCTCTTGTTTCTATCATCTGCTAAACTATAATGATATTTCTCCCCTTTCATTCATTGCCAAACTTCTCATTCAGGGGATATTAGCCTTCCTCCTACTTTAAACACCCTTTGGTAGTCTGGCAAAGCCTCTGGACCCCTTCTCAGGGCATGAATTAAGGTACACGAGATTACAAAGGAAACCAATTGTGCCGAATGCAGTTATCAAAATATGTATATTTTTTTTTAAAATTCATGGCCTCCTGTCTAGAAAGAATAGACTCTGCTCATATTATCTCTACTTGCTCACCATGCACTCATTCCTCAACACCCTGCAGTCTGGCTTCCATTATTACTATTCTACTTAACCTGTTTTTTCCAAGGTCACCCTTTTTCACCAAATTGCAAAATCTAGGGAATTTCTCAATTCTCATCCTCCTTGACCTTACTCTAGCATTTCATACATTGACCTACCCTCCATGATACTTATGCCCTTTGCTTCTGTGACCCCACTATCCTTGCTTTCCTTTTGCTTCCCTTATCTCTTCCCTCTCCTTTCCTGATTCCTTTTCCTCTTCTTGCCTGCTAAGCATGATTATGGGGCAGCTAGGTGGTGCAGTGGTTGGTGTGCCTGGAGTCAGAAAGACACATCTTGGGGCGGCAGGGTAGCACAGCGAGTAAGAGCACCGACTCCAGTGTCAGGATGACCTGGAGATCAAATCCCGGGCTCAGATACTCAGCACCACACCCAGAAATAACTGGCTGTTTAACCTTGAGCAAGTTACTTAACCCCAATTGCTTAAAAAAAAAAAAAAGACATATCTTCTTGAATTCAAATCTGGCCTGTGACCCTAGGCAAATAATTTACCCTGTTTGCCTCAGTTTGCTCATCTGTAAAATGGGCTGGAGAAGGACATGGCAAACCACTCTAGCATTTTTGCCAAGAAAATCTTAAATGGTGTCACGAAGAGTCAGACACAACTGAAAAAAACAAATGAACATCAACAACAAGAAGCATGATTATTTCCCAAAGACATTTTTTACCATCTTTTCTACTGTTTGTATTCTTTTGCCATGTTGATTTAATCTTTTTGCATAATTTCAAGTATTACTTCTATATAAATGACTCATAAATCTATATTTCTAATCCTGACATCTCTCCTTATCTTCATTCTCCATTTCTAATAGTCTGCTGGATATCTCCATGAATGCTGAGATTTTAAACTCAGTATGTAGAAAATGGAATAATTTGCCCTCCCAAACTTCCTCCTTTGAACTTCCTCTCTTCCTCCTATCCTCCTGATTACTGATGATGGCACCAGTACCTTCCCAGTTATTCTAGCTCAATACTTTGGAGTCATCACTAATTTATCCCCCGTCTCCACATCTAATTATTTGAAAAGTACTGCCAACTCACAATTCAAATCCTTTGATATCTTTTATAGTCCTCTTTTTCCCACTTTCACTGACAGCACATTTGTTCAAGACCCTAAACTTCTAACTAGTCTCTCTCCCTTCAGTCTCCTTTCTAATTGAATCTAATTGTAGAGATGCCTAAATCCCCTTCCTAATGCTTTCATCCTGTCACTTCCCTACTCAAAAATTATCAATGGATCCCCATTGCCTACTGAATAAAACCCCAGTTTCTTTAATCTGGTATTGAAGGTCCTCCACAGTCTTGTTCCATGCTACAGTTCTGATTTAATTTTACACTGTTTCCCTTTCCACATTTTTAAGATAAACCAGGTGACTCATTGATCCCACTTTTTTTTATTGCCTACTTCTCCATCTATACATTTGCATACACCAGCCCCTATGCCTGGAAGGCTCTTCCTCCATAAATACCTGCTAGCTAAAATTGTTCTCTTCCTTCAGGGCCCAACTTGGATGTCACCTCTTCCATTAGCCTTTCTTGATCCATAATCCCCAGCAGAAAAAGCTCCCTTCAACTTTTAAATCTTTTTTTTTTTTAACCCATATGTCTAATTTATCTTGTAGTTAGTTGTATACTTAAAGCTGCCTGCTCGCTATTGAACTGTAAGATTGCTGAGATAGAGACAGTATTGTTTTTCATCTTTGTATCTTTAGAAACTAACAGTGCTTTGTACACTTTAGGTATTAATAAAAGTTTTCTGAATTAAATTTTTGTCTTCTAAAAGTTTTCTAATGAGGTACCTTGAAAATTTATTTCTTTTGCCTACTGACAGGGAAACCACAGTTGGCATATTAAATTTTACCTTTCAGTTTTATCAAGAGAAATGAGTTTTGCAGATCCCTAATAACCAAATGCATATTTATGTGTATTTTTAATTTTCCAAGGGTTCTACAAACATCAACAGGTCCATTGTACATCCCCATGAAGTATGTATCACTATTCATTATTTTCCCTAAAAACCTGCATTCTGACATAGCTCACTTTCATGGGACAAATAAGCACTCACATTCCAGGGGCGCTCTTAGGAACTGCCATCAGTTATGTGTCTGATCCTGGCTTATTTACCAATGGGATTATGCTTCCTTCCATCCTAATTCTTTTGCTGAACTTGGAACCGTAGGCTTATGGAATAAGATGTGGAGGATTAAGGCTTCAGGGACTATATTTTAAGAATCAATTTTAAGAAATCAGCAAGCTTTTTATTAAGTGCTTTTTATATGGCATCTCTGTGCTATGCTGTCTGCATACAACTATAAAAAATGAAATACCTACTTTCAAGCAGGTTATGTTTTATGGGGGGGATGGAGAAGGCATACATATATGTAAGTACATACAGAATAAATGATTACATAAGAACAAGATAGTTATACTGGTGGTGGTAGTGAAGAAGGGCATCAATTGGGAGGGATGAGGAAAGGCTTCATATAGGTTATGCTTGAGCTGCATCTTGAAGGAAGAAAGGAATCTCTAGGAAGTATCAATGAAAAGGGAGTGCATTCTAGACAAAGGGGATGGCTAGCATAAAGGTATAAAGACAGGAAATAGAGTATCTTGTGTGAGAAACACAGGGAAAGCCAGTTTTGCAGGACTGAAGAGTGTTGGAAAGGGGCTTAATGTATTACAAAGTTTCAATGATAAACCAGGTAGAGGTTGTGGAGGGATTACACCAAATACAAAATAAGTATATAATCTGAAAAAAAGATATTCCTTTTGTAAATGCTCATTAAAAGTTCATTTTCTTTTCTAGAATTGAAATAGCCCTGGAAAATCATTATAGATGGTCCCCTTAATAAAATGCCTCTCCATTTAGGGCAGTACAAAGTCTTGGTTAAGTTCTTAGTGAATTCTAGAGCATAGTACGATTATCACCAAATCTGGAACATTCTTGATGCAATTCAATTCAATAAACACTTATTAAACATAATACCAAGACTGTCTATTCTTTTTTTTTCTTTTTAGAGGGGGGAAGGTAGAGCAATTGGGGGTAAGTTACTTGCCCAAGGTCACATGGATAGTTTTTGTGTTAAGTGTCTGAGGCTGGATTTGAACTCAGGTCCTCCTGACTCCAGGGCCTATTCACTGTGCAATCTAGCTACCCCTACACTGTCTATTCTTTTCCTTTTCTGGTTTAATTTTCTGTTACAGTTAGATAATTACTCCAAAGACCAGAGATCATATGAAGTTCTGTTTTGTGTGTGTGTGTGTGTGTGTGTGTGTGTGTGTTTTTTGTGGGAGGGAGGAGTCCTAGCACTTTGTTGTGAATCAATTAAATTTACTTTCATTATCATAGTCATTATAATTGTCATGATAATTTAGTATTTTCAGAAGCATACACAGCAGTTATGGGACCAGGTAACATTTATTCAGCATGACCAGGACTTGGATCAGAAATTACATTGGTAAGTTCCTCAGGCCTGTTCCTAAGCTTTGTGTCTCTCCTCCCTATCTTGCCTTTTTCTAACTCAATTCAATTAAAATCAAGAAACATTTATTAAATGCCTTCCAGGCCCAATAATCAGAGTAAAGCACTGAATTACTTGCAGAGATTGCACATGAGCAATTCTACATTTTGATGTTAAAGATGCCTTTTCTAAGTGTTTCCCTACCTCTTCCTACCTAAAATCCTATGCATGGTTTGGGGTCCAGCTCAGAAAATCTTCCTTGGCAAACCCAGTCCAAGCTGGTGTCTGCCTGTCTAAATCCTGGCATAACAATTATGACTTGGACCACAAATTTGGACCTTGAATTATATTTTGACTAGCATTGTTTTTAATTAAGCATATGAATAGTATCCCCGTACTCATCAGCTAAATGCTAACCTCTAGAAGGGAAAGGATTCTGTCACCTACTTCTCTTACAACACCATTTTAGAAAGGTAGCAAGCCTTGACTTGACTACTTGTCTTATTGAATCAAACTGATATATTTCTAAGATTTATAAACTAGGAGGCAAGATCTGCAACCATAGTTGTAAATACTGTCAAAGAAATTTTAGCAGGACTTGGGAACTCAGAGGCACACACGGAACTATAACTGGAATTTTTGTGCCTGAGGCAAGTGCCAGTGATGGGGAAGGTCATGGGGAGTTGTGGACTTGTCTGAAGTATGGTTAAGGGAAAGGAAGCCTGCCTCAGAACACTGCCGAAGGACTGATCCTTCTTGGGAGAGGAGAAGAAAACTAGGGATTTGGCTATGAACAGAGGAGGAAGAGTGTCCTGGGATGCAATTGCTTCCAACCCAGGAAGTCGAGGAGGAAGCATGGCCCTCGATGGTATTGAAAAGGCCCTGGTGGTCCTACCCTCGTAATGGTTATGGACAGATGGAACCCTGAGAGGTAGATACAGACATCTCTCTTTTCTTTTACTGGGGGCAGAAAGTGGTGGTGTAGTAGCTCCTTTTTCCTTCCCTCCCTTCCTCATCCTGTCTTTCAGCTAGGGGAATTTTCAAAAGTGGGATGGTGCAATGGATCCTGGAAAAGGGTCCCAGATCTTTCCCATTCTCATAATGCTTCACTATTGTGCACTTCGAATATTCAGAACATATAACCTAGCTCCAGTAAGTATTGTCAGTTACCTTCTCCACCAAGATCTTGTGGAGAGTCCATTGAAATTATAGCATTGCCTGTAATTCCTGTCCTTCAATTTCAAAGGGGAACTGGTAGGTATTCCAGGTTTTATATTTTGTATCAGACAACTTCTCAAGTCTAAATGCTGGAGACACAACGGAAATCAGAATTTCGAGGCTCCACATTCTGTCTTTTGTTTAGTCTTCTTGAATAGCTCAGACTTCAAGGCAGAGATTTTTTTTCCCCCTTTTAAGGACTTTCTTCAAGTTTTTCAGAGCACTGAATATTGTACCAGCAATCTTCCTCATAGTGCCTAATTTACTCATTGTTAGTCATGGCTAGAATAGCCATGGCCTCTGCTGAAAATGTACACCTGTCTTACAAATGTCTTTGTCCTTTCAATGCCCTGAAAAACAATCATTTCCTTCTCTTTTAGTGCACTCAACATCAACTAACAAAACAATGATGCCCACTCTGAAAGGGCTTGAGCATAAGACAAGAAACCTATCTAATGGACACTTGTCTAACTAGATAGGCCAAAGTTAATGGACTGGAAAGCAAGCCTGGTACTGCAAGGCAAATTGAAATCCTCTTGAAACAATCTTTACTGTAAATGTCTCTGTCTTCTAATCAATTGTCATCTATTTTTAAGCATATAAATGGAAATCTCAAATAAAAGAACAGCTAAAAACTCTTTTTTTCTCTTTGTTAAGAATGCACATTAATTGCCTTTTGTGGTAAACCTTACTTTGAAGGCAAGAGTGGGGGGGGGGAATCTCTCCATATATTTAAGAAACATTAAAACCATTCTGAGGATGAAAACTAAGGATGATCCAGATAAAGTTAAAATCTCCTAATCCCAGTGGATAATAAGGGTTGCTTATTCCAAAACAATTGATAGTGATTGCTCAAAACAACTTAAACTAAAACTAGAATTTCTTTTTAGATGATAAGTTGTGTAAATAAGGGAGTATGGTGCAGTGGATAGAGTTGGCCTTCATGTCAGGAAGACCTGGGTCCAAGTTCCTTCTGATACATATTCATTGTATGACTATGAGCAAGTCATTTAATCTCAATGGCCTAGCCAACTGTCTAAGATGATAAGTTATAGAACAGTTTGCCATTTTCACTGATAGATGGAATTTGCTCATGAATAATTTTCTATACTAGTGAAATCATAGATTTAGAACAAAAAAAAGTGAATACACAGTGAAAATATGGTATCAATAATGTTTCCTACAATAGTACAGCTAGCACCCTATTATTGCAAATAATGAATCCCTTGTAATGGTCACATGTATCAAAGTTATAATTATGCAACATATGGTAATTGGTTCCAGTCCAATGGAAATATGAAGCATGGATTTTAATTATATGACCTCTTAGAGGATTTATTGTTTATACTAATAGGAAATGGTTATATTTTATAATATATCCACAACTACCCTGAAGAAAATTTGCATAGGTTTTGACATGTTTCTTTAGTATTATCAGATATTTTTACATTCTTTTTCACTTTACATGTGGATCCCTTCCTCCTTACTACCCTTCTAACCCTATTCCCCTAGTCAAATGGAGAGGGAGGATTTGCTGTCATTCATTAATATTTTATTGATTGATTGACTGCTTGTACTTTCTTATGAATACATTTTAGCCCAAGTGTTATTTCACCCTTGCTTTGAAAGTTAATTTCCCCCCTGTAACTCCACTCCCCAACTGTGGAATAAAAAACTTTGTCCCTTGTTAAAGGAATTTTTATAGCAAGTAGGTGTAATGGTAATGGCAATTTGAAGATCTTCCCTGCCCCTTAATAGGCCAAATGTAATCACATGGAACCTGTGGTGGGATGAGTTTGCTGAACAGGTAGAGCAGGAAGGGTGGAGCAGAGCAGAGAGGAAGCTGGGAGTCAAAGCAGTTAGAAAGGAGGAAGGAGAGAGGATGCAGGCAAGCAGACAGCTAGTATTGTATTTGTTTGTGGGAAGACTTTGGGGTGGTGTCACTTTCTGTAGTGATAAGGTATATTAACTCCTCTGTCGCTATGATGGATTTGGTTTTCTGGTGTTGAGATTTGGCTTTCTGGTGTTGGTATTTGACTTTCTGGTCTTTAAATAAACGTTTTGCTTCTGTCTTCTATATGGAGAGTCTGTTATATTTTGTGATTCAGAACTATGCTGGCATATTCATAGTTGCTGTAGGTGCTGTGAATATTGCCTTGGCAATACAGTAGGTGAGGAGAAACTTTTTTGGCAGGGAGTTCTTGAAATTGCTGAATGTGGAAGGCTCACCCTGATTTATGCCTTTTCAAGTCTGTTGGGTCAGGGAGGCATTCAATGGAGAGACTGCCTTGGGTGAGAAACTGAGAACCTTCCTGGAGTAGGATCAGTAGGGGTGGGAGTAATGGGGAACTGTCTATCATAGTACCATGTACATTCCAGGTAATCAAATGTTTGTGGAATGGACAGTTGAATAAATATTGTTTATTTGACTTGGACTGCTGAGAATAGCAAATCCAGTTGAGATCCCCATTGCCACCAGTTTCTAATCAGAGGGTCTGATCAGCAGGTTTCTTTCTTTTAAGCCTTGTCTCCCCTCCCCCTTCCTCCCTCTTAACTGTAGAAGTATGGAATCTTTCCTCTTTCCAGCATCCCCACCCCATCTATACCCTTAACTTCCTCTGTCTGGAAACTTTGGGTACATATTTTATGTTTCCCTCACATATTTCATGTTATTTGAGTTATTTTTATGATATTTATGCATTCTAACTCTCCTTTCTGACACTTTGGAATGTAATATGGGAAAAATTATGTTTAACCTGGAGACAATCTGAAAAAGACCCAGCACTGCCCTAAGAATCAAGAGACCTGGGTCCTTTCTAGTCCTGGCTCTGCACCTAAATAGGGGAAGGGTAAAAGGAATGAGCATTTATATGGCACCTATGGGTACTGGCATATTCTCTTATTTGATCCTCACAACAACCCTGTGAGGTAGGTGATATTATCCTCATTTTACAAATGAGGAAACTGAGGTTAAGTGACTTTCCCAGGGTCATATAGGTAGTAAGTATATGAGGCCAGATTTGAACTCAGGCCCAGTGCTCTATATCCATTGTGCTGCCAGCTGCCTCTAACTACCTGGGTGACTTTTGGAAAGAAATTTAACCTCTCAGGCCTCAGTTTCCACACCTGGAAAAATGAACAATTTAGACTAAGGTCTCTCCCAACTCTGACATTTTGTGATTCTATGTCTTTATAATAGGAAAGATCTCTTCAATTCTTTTTCACAGGATCACTGGATTCTAGAGGTGTAAAAAATCTTAGAGGTCATCTTCAAGGACTGTAGTGTGGAAGAGGAATCAGATTTCCTCTGTGTATCCCACAGAGGGCACAACCAGAATTAGACAGAAGCTACAGGAAAACAAATTCTGGCTCATTCCAAGGAAGTACTTGAAATGAAAATTGTCCAACAATGGAACAGGTTGCTTTGTGGAGTATTTAGTTCCCTGTCATTCTTGGAATGCTCTCTCTCTTCATCACCTGACTTTCATCAAGTCTCAGCTCAAATCCTACCCTCTACAAAAAGTCTGTCCCAGTCCTCATCCCTCCCCATGTTCCACCCCTCCACCTATCATTGCCAGAGACTTCTGAAAACTGAATCCCAATTATCCTGTATTTATCCTGTTTGTACAGTTATGTGGGTGTTCTTTCCTCCATTCGAATGTGAGCAGATCCTGAAGAACAAGGGAAATTTTTGCCTTCCTATGTATTCCTGGTGGTTAATAGTTGAATGAAAGTGTTGCACTGAGGTTCACCTTCTAGAGAAGCTGAACATATTATGCCAGTTCACTGGCATATATACTAAGCACTCAGTGCTTATTGACCGACAGATGGTTTACTAAAGGGTTCAAACAGACACTGGATGACAGCTTTTCTGGGATGTTGTAGAATAAACTCTCTGTCAAGAAGGAGGTGAGAGAAAATGTCCTCTAAAGTTCCTTCTGGCATTAGGATTCTCTGATTCTACCAAATGTGTCTTAAAAACTTTTGAAGATTCTTTATTTAAAGAATTCCTATAAGACCCAAATTTCCTTAAGTACTATTCTGTCATGAGACTGATCAAGATGGAAGAAAGCATTCAGGTTGAATCTAACTTATTCTTGATGCATTCTACTCAGGAGCACAAGGACATATTTTTTGCAATTAAATGATTGACAAATATGATGAAGACCTTCCTCATTTGATAAAATCATCAGAATAAGTTTTCCTCTACTTTTACAGTGAGGAAGTAGCAAGGCATATAGGAGTGATGGAAGGAGCAAGACTAAGTGGATGAAAAGAAAAGAAACTGATTATGTCTGTTGCCTTCTACTCTTTATTCCTGACATCTATATTTCATTCCTTTCTCATTCTCCTAGTAATCAACTATTCAATTCATCTAACTTTTCCTCAGTTGGGCTTGGGGAATGAGAAACTAATTTCGAGCTTTACTGCAATCAGAGCTCAGAGTCAGATATGTGTAAAGAAGCCTTGAGGAAAGTAAGGGAGTTGAATAATTAGTATGCAATGAAATTCTACTTATATTATGGAAAGTGTGTGTGTGCGCCCAGGTGTGTGTGCGCAGGGTGAGGGTTATCTAGTTTATAACTCCTGAATATCAGGATCTGTTCAGGGATTTGGCTTGTTTTTCCCCCTGATCATTTGGTAGTACTAGCTAATAAAAGAAACAGGGCCATCCTTGTAGAATATTGCTCTTACTTTCTACTTCAGTGTATTTACTAATCTAATAATAACAATAATTAATGAAGAATAAAATAATATTAACTTCTCTTCCCCAAATTAAGAATAACATTTTAAAAAATAGATGTTCCCATGCCAAATGCTAATTATCTCCAAAGTATATAGAATGGAAAACTCTCAATTTATAGAGACCCAAGAGAAGAAATCAAAACTATGTTGGGAAACAGAAGAAAGTCACATCATCCCCATTGTCCTTTTTGCTCTTGGAGTCATTCCAAAGATATGTCCAGTGAATCTCCAGAAGATGAATCTATATTTTGACATTTTTATTCAATGACAACAAATTAGTCATTTAATGTTTTGTCCACTTGTTTCAATTGTGTCTGACTCTTTGTGATCCCATTTGGGGTTTTCTTGGTAAAGATACTAGAGTAGTTTTCCATTTTCTTCTCCAGCTCATTTTACAGATGAGGAAGCTGAGGCAAACAGGGTTAAGTGACTTGCCCAGGGTCACATAGTAAGTGTCTGAGGCCAGATTTTAACTCAGGAAGATAAGTCTTCCTGATGCCAAACTCAGTGTTTTATCCACTGTACCATAGCAAATCAGAAGATATTTTAGACATGGAGAGCCCTTATGACTTTTAGGCCCAGCACTCTATTCAGTTGGCCACCTGGCTGTCCCAATCATTTTATCCACCTGTGGAATAATTCAGCATTAAAGAGTAACAGCAGGATAGTGACTTGCCCCAGGACAGTTTCTATCTAAGCTTAAGAGACAATAAATTTGAAAAGAATCAAATAATAATCATAATAAGACTTCCAAAGAGGAGATGAAGAGTAAGTGAAAACTGCTGACAGTCCCACCAGATTCGTTTCCCTTCTTTTCTGAATAAGGTGATATAAATTGAACTGCTGCTGCTGCCCCCATTAAGTTTCCTGTGCTGTCTGGAGTACAGATATAACAATTTAATGGGTTTTTTCTTCTCCTCAATATCAGTGGTTCTACAATCAGTGCAGAGGGGATTTCTAAAAGGGTTATCACAGAGCTATCTCCTTTTATCATCTGTTGAACCTTAGGGCAGACTGTGAGACAGTCTTTCTTTTATCTTACCTGCACCTGCTAGAATGAATGAAAACCCTGCCATACCCTTCTCACAATAACTTTCAGGAAGCAAGCTCCTTGTCCTTGAGACTATGGAAATTAATCTTGATTGAGATGAATTTTAGGAAGATTTGCATTAAGAGGGAAAACGAAAGCTTATGTTATTTGTTCCAAATTAGCACATCATTATCTGAACCAAAAATTTGGGATATTTTTAGCATTTTCACTTCATTGATCAGAGGAGGAGAGGGTTAAGGGTAAGCAGAGTCTTCAGTCCTTAATAAAAGACTATTTTATTCAGACCTCCAGCATGGTCAATCTAAGGAACAGTGCAAGTGTCACATGCACAGGGAATGTGTTAGCTGAAGGGTCACAGCTGGATTGTCCTGGAAATAGCAGTGACTTAAAACTAAGGACACCTGGGTTTCAGTTTTCATTCTGTCATAAGTAGCTTTGTGACTTTGAGAGACTGCAGCACTCTAAGCTAGACTTGGAGTCAGGGAGACCACAGTTCAAATCCCACCTCAGACAGTGACTAGCTGGGCAAGTTGGTTAACCTCGCTGGTCTCAATATACTCATTGGGCTCTAAGGTTTCTTCAACCTAAAAAAATCCATTATCCTACAACTAAAGGCAAGTCATTTAACCTTTTTCCTCTTCTCTAAAATGGACTACAAGGTCTCTCTCCTTGCTCTAATACTCTAGTATTCTTTGAATGCCATATCTTACCACTCTATTGATAGTAAGAAGTGGGAATGGGATAAGGACAATGACCAACTTTTCCTAGGGGGAGCAGAGAACTTGGGGGGACAGTCTGAGGGAGTCTGATGAAGTCCTTCTGTATGATCCTAAATGACTAACTCAAGATTGATGTTTCTATCCCTTACTACTTAGGAAAAGGAACCCAAAGGAAAAGGCTGTCTCAGAAACACTTGTCTTTGTTGTTATTGTTTAGTCATTTCAGTTGTGTCTGACTCTTCATGACTCCATTTTTGGGTTTTCTTGCCAAAAGTCCTGGAGTGGTTTGCTCATTTTTTTTTTCTCCAGCTTATTTTACAGATGAGGAAACTGAGGCAAATAGGGTTCAGTCACTTATCCAGGAGCACACAGATAGTAAGTATCTGAGGCCAGATTTGATGAGATTCCTGATTCCAAACCCAGTGCTCTATCCACCATGCCACAAATCAGAAGGTATGTTAGACACAGAGTGCCTTTGCAATTTTGAACTCTACCTTTCTTCAATTTATCTTCTTTACAACTTAAACAACTATGTAAATGACTTCATACTGTTGTTTATTTATCAGGCAGATAAGATCCTATACACATTTTTTATTTCTGAAATGTTTTGGACTTTAATTTCTAATTAAATTGTTTTTCTTTTCTTCTTACATTAAAAAAGACCATATATCCCTATTTTGTCTAGGTTAAATTGCATTGACTATTCACATGCTCAACTCCATTTCTGGGGAACAGATCTTGACCAGGTCAGTTGCTTTGTTTATCTCTCTATAGACCATTTGATGGCATACAGTTTCTATGGACTCACCATGTTAATTCTAAAGTTAGCAGTGACATTCAACTGGCATGGCTCATTGCAGCCCAGAACTAAAAGTTTTAAGCAATCCTTAAAATTCCACAATAGCTAAAGCTTCAGTTGTCAGCCATCATGCCTGACATTTGATATCTTTAGCTATGTGGTATGTGGTCCTCAAAACTTGAAAAAAGCTCAATGTATTTGGCACAAACTTTCAGGGTGAAATGTAAACTTTGGCTCTAGAAAATGGCACAGAAAGGTCAGCCCAAATGAATCTCCCGTCACAAAGTCAGGGGTTGAGTAAATGGTGAGTTGTAATGAAAGACTATATGTGGCCTTGGTTCACACACCCACAGGTAGCCCTTCAAACACACCCACATATGAGAATCAATGGACAACTATTAGTTTTTATTTATGTTAAACAAGCAGAGCAGCTGCTATTGGTCAAAAGGTCTTTAGTCTGAATGTTTTGCCTGAGAGATGCTAAGAGCTTGACTCATGCCTTTGAAGTTGTTTTTGAATCAAGAATGAAAGTGGACCCAGGAGGGCATTCTCTTTTGTCTCAAAATGACTTTCTTTTGCCTGACCTTTCATTGTAAGTTATCAGCAAACTCTTTGTTGAGATGCTGTACTAATTACCAAAAAGAATTTTAGGTCATCCTTTCAACTCTGACATAACCAAAACAACAAGTTTCCAAGGATCTATTGTATAGCAGAAACAAGATGACAGCCCATACACAAGGGCACAAATAGAGGGGGTCAGTAGCCTCATAATAATTTGTTGTATAGAGCTCTTCAGCTAAAAATAGATCTCAGAGTGGAAAGGTCATTGAGTGAAAAGGTCAAATTAAGTCAAAGACAAAACTGGGAACAGAATGTCATGGTCAGTATTTCAATAATCTATTCTCTCAGATTAACCTTAGGCTATATTCAGACAGATAGTATTTCATAAGAGTCTCACCACTCCACAAAAGATTCAGCAGGGCTTCTGTATACACCACTACCTGATCAATGATGTACCTGATGGCAGCAAAGCAATCAGTATTAGCTGTGGTTGGTAGCATTTTGAATGTTTTACAAACAGTATTCTAGTAAGGCAGAATGGAATAAAAATAATAAAAATAAAATAATTATAAAAAGCTAACATTTACATAGCACTTTAAGGTTTGCAAAGTGATATATATTTATGTGTTTATATGTATATGGGGAGCTAGTTGGCACAGTGGGTAATGTGCTGGACCTGGAGTCAGGAAGACTTATCTTCCTGAGTTCAAATCTGGCCTCAGATACTTTCTAGCTGTGTGATACTGAGCAAATCACTTAACCTTGTTTGCCTCAGTTCCTCAACTGTAAGATGATCTGGAGAAGAAAATGGCAAACCACTCTAGTATCTTTGCCAAGAAAACCCGAAATGGAGTCATGGAAAGGCAGACACAACTGAAACAATCCAACAACATACATGTATATGACACACACATACGTGTGTATATATGTATGTGTAAACACACAAACTGTATATGCATACATATGTGTGTGTATATATATATGTAATATATATATATATATTTCTTATTTGAGTCTTATCATGACCTTGTGAGGTAGATACCATTATCATCAATTTATAGATGAAGAAAATGCAGTTGATAGAGGTTAGGTGACTGACCCAGAGTCACATAGCTAGCAAGTACCTGAGGCAAGATTTTAACTCAGGTCTTCCTGACTTCAAGTCCAGCACCCTATTCGACAGGACCAACATTGGAGCTGGGGAGATCTGGGTTCAAGTCCTGCCCCTGATGTATACTAGCTGTGTGACAGGGCAAGTCACTGAACCTCTCGGTACCTCAGGCAACTCTCTAAAAGTATAATTTACAGAGGAAGTGCCAATATGCATTGGTGGAGGGACTTTCCACATGAAGAGTTTCTTATATTTATTAAATCATAGTTCCAAAAAAAATAAACAAAACTTGCTTTCTGCGCTGGGCAGGTAAACTACCTGGATCTGTGATTTCCTCAACACTTATCCCACACATTCTATTGCTGTGGCTTGTAACATTGGTACATTCAAATTGGCAAATGGGGGTATTCCACCTAGGCTACAATCCCCTAATTGTTTGGCTAGGAGTTCAAAAAGATAATGAGTTGGTGTTATACTATTTAGGAGTTTCTACAAGAGTTTGTTGAATTGTGTATATACCCAAAGAGGTAACTTCAAAGTTTGAAAGGACCCACTAGGTGTTGTCACCACCTCCAGTAAAACTATAAAACTGAGCTCCACAGTGGGTAGTTGGAGTCCTTCAGCAAGCAACTGTTGATGTTAGTGTGATGTCTGCTTTAGGAGACCGATCAATTTGAAGCTATTTAAATCTCTGGAGAGAGTTAAACTGGAGCCAAAGATTGGTGGGCAGTATGTCTTCTTGGATAAATCACACTTAATCTTTTTCTTTTTTTTAATAGTATTTAATTTTTTCCAATTACATGTAAAGATAAATTTTAATAGTTCCAAATTTTCTTCCTCCCTCCTTTACTTCCCCTCTCCCTGAGATGGTAAGGAATTGGATAATGGTTATATGTGTGCAATTATGTAAATCATATTTCCATATTAGTCATGTTGTGAAAGAAGAAACAGACCAAAAGGGAAAAAAAATGAGAAAAATAAAGTGAAAATATTTTGCTTCATTCTGCATTTGGATTCCAACAGATCTTCCTCTGAATATGGATAGCATTTTTCATCATGAGTCCTTTGGGATTGTTTTGGATCACTGTATTTCTGAGAATAGCTAAGTCATTCCGAGTTGATCATTGTGCAGTGTTGCTGTATGCAATGTTCTCCTGGTATTGCCCTCTTCACTTTGCATCAGTTCATGTATGTCTTTCCATATTTTTTGGAAATTTGTCTGCTCATCATTTCTTATAGCACAATTCACTTAATCTTTTTCACAGGGATGGGTGCTATATGAAAACAATGACTAATAATACCTTGATAAGGGTAAGTGCTAGACCCGTGATTTCACTGGTATAAGTATCTCCCTAGTACAGAAACTCAGCCCATAAGAGGTCATGGAAGCTGGTGCCTTCTGTTCAATTTAGAGACTTTGAGAGCTTTCTAGAACACTGAGAAGTTCCAGTGTATGTCAGAGGTGAGACCTGAGTCTAGATTTTCCTGGCTCTGAGGCTAGCTTCCTGTTCACCTAGACACACTGCCTCTGAATATTAAAAGAAAAAAAAAAGATTTAAAATCAAATGAATATTATTATATAATAATTAATATTTAACACATATTATAATACATATTTATATATAAAATAGATTTTATAATGCTCAGGTATCAGAAGCAACTATCTCTGGAGACTTTCAGATTTTAGATAAAGATATATGCATATATATATAAAGATAAATGTGTATTTACATGTGTATGTGCACACATACAAATATATGTCAATAAAAGCAACATGTCAGACCCCCAGTTCAGACTGTTTCCCTAATAAGACTTGCCTAGGGGGAGGGTGTGTGTGTGTGTGTGTGTGTGTGTGTGTGTGTGTTAGAGAGAGAGAGAGAGAGATTGAAAACAAGAAGTCAAATTGCTTTAAAGCTGAAAATATTTGGCTTCCTCAGAAAGGCAAAAATACATTCATCTGTCCAGGATTGTCAATATTAATGCAGTTCACTGCTGCTGAGCTCAGTGATTTATTGCAAGGACACAGAAACAAATAGAATCATTGTCCTTGGAGGCTGAATCCTAGGAACCCAAACAGGAAAGGACCTTATAGCTCATGCACTTGCAACCCTCCCATTTTATATGGGAGGAAACTGAAACCCGGAAAGGTGAGTGGATTGCCCTTCATTGGCTTCTTATTGCCTCTAGCATGAAATACCAACGCCTTAGGCTGGCATTTAAACCTCCAATCTCCCTTTCTGGCCTTATTTGACACTCTCATTTTTAGTCTAACTAGAGTGCCATCTATTCCCTGAATACATCCTGGTGTCTTCTGTCTCTATACATAACGCAGGCTCTCCCTCATGTCTAGAATGCATTATCTTTCTATATCTCCATTCCTCATAATCCTTGACTTCCTTTAAAGGTCTCAGTGTAAGGGCTTCCTCTGTGAAAACTCTCCCATTTTTCTACATCAGCTGAAAATATTCCCTTCCTTACCAGATTTTCCTAGATAACTATAATTTCCTAAGGCACACAAGATAGACAGGAACTGATGGGCTATTGGAGGAAGTACCCCTCATAGTTGATAGAGCCCCAGAAATAACAATAATGATAATAATAACTACCATTTATGTAAGTTTGTAAAATACTTTACATATGTTAACATATTTGATCCTCATGATGATCTTATGAGGTAGGGGCCCTTATTCCCACTTTACAGATGAGGAAACTGAGACATTAAGTGATTTGCCTAGGGTCACACAGCTGGTAAGTGTTTGAGTCAGAATTTGAATTCAGATCTTCTTGACTCCAGGCCCACTCTCTATCCATGGCATCAATCTTAGGATCAAAGGATCATAGTTCCAGAATCAGACACCATCTAGTCCTGCTTCCTCATTTTATAGATGAAAGGAAGCCTGGAGAGGTTAAATGATTTGCCCAAGATTCCACAAGACTGGGATTTGGATCAAAGTCTTCTGATTTCTAATCCAAAGGCCTTTCCATTGCATCCAGCTGTCTGTCAATCAATCAACAAGTATGTGCTAAACATATTAAAATAAATGTGTCAAATTAAATATATCAACCACACACTTATGGCCTGGAAAGCACACTGTTCTGTGCCACAGCTTCACTTGTAGTGTACGTATCCATGCATCTCTCCTCATTCTACCAGAGAACTTTTGGAACCCATGTTTCATCTTTTACTCCCAGAACCTATAGAAAACCTTGGGGACAGCAAGGTGGTTCAATGGATAAAGCACTGGGCTTGGAATCAGGTAGACTCATCTTCATATGTTCAAATGAGGCCTCATACACTTATTAGCTATGTGACCCTGCTCAAGTCACTTAACCTGTTTGCCTCAGTTTCCTCATCTGTAAAATGAGCTGGAGAAGGAAATGGTAAACCCCTCCAGTATCTTTGGAAAGAAAACCCCAAATGGGGTCATAAAGAGTCAGAAAGGACTGAATAACATAGAGAATCTTTGCCATAGTAGACACTTGATAAACTGATGAATTGATTTGCCTGAGGTTATAGAGGTAGTCAAATTCTGTGCCTGAATTTGAATACCTCCCCCCCTCTAGAAGATTCCAGATCCATATCTTAGAGGTTATCCAATTCATCCTTTTGCCCTCAGGCTAGACCACAAAACCACCATTCCCAGACAGTTGAAAATCTCTCCTATTAAAAAAAAACAACAAACCACACACGACAAAACCCTACAGAGAAGAAGATTCCACAACACTCCTTGGAGCAGGAAGCTATGTGGTCAGCTGCTATGGTGGCTGTTTATGGTATCCTCATATTTCTTGTCTGAATCCTGGGGAAAATACAATTTCCCCAGGGAAAGGAAATTAGAATGGTCATTTTCTAAACAGAAAAAAATTGTTTCATCCTTAAGAGCCACACATGCACATCAATAAGATAGTCTTTAAAAGAAAAACAAAATCAAATATTGTGACTATGAAAACAATCTACAATACAGAATACAACTTTGGTACAAATGTCACCTAACTTTCCCTTGCTAGTAACTAGAAGGCTACTTTCTTCATTTTTTTTTTTAAAGCAATTGGGGTTAAGCAACTTGCCCAAGTTACAGGCCTGTTTTTTTGTGTGGGTGTTAAGTATCTGAGGCTGAAACCGATCCCGGGTCCTCCCTACTCTGGGCTGGGCTCTTACTGCACCACCTAGCCGCCCTTAGAAGGCTACTTTCATAATGGGGGGGGGGGGAACAGGTAATGAAGCTGGGGGATGGTTATTTGTGTTCTGGTTGAGGCTGCTGAATAACCTTTTAATTTCATGGTGGAAAAAGTCAGTGCATTAAAGAGTCATTAGATTGTGAGTGGAGCATATCCACTGGTTTTGGCTGACTGAGTTGATACGGTCTTGAAATAACACTTCAGTTTTAGTGTGTGAGTATCTGGACTTGAAGGAGGCAAAGCAGAGCCCCATTGCCTGGCCTAGCACTCAAAACCTTCCACACTTTGACCTCTGCTTATTTCTTATATCTTATTTCCTAATACCTCCTTACACAAACCTTGCTTTCACCAGCCATATTAGTCTCACATAATTTCACAAGACTAAATTTCTCCTATTAAAAGCCAATGCTATTTATTTTTGCTTGTTTGTTTTGGTGGAGTAGTGGACAAAACAAGAAGACATGAATTCATATTTTGCCTCTAACACTTGCTGCCCTCTCAGACTCAGTTTCCTCATTTGTAACATGAGAAGGTTGGGCTTGATGGCTTCCAAGATCCTTTATAAATTTATATCTATACTCTTAAGATTTCATCAGTGTGAAGAATTCCCAGGGTGGAAAATCCCTCCACTGATACAGATGAACAATTCACCTGTAATATATAGTCTTAGGGAGACATAAGGAACTCTGAGAGGTTAATCAAGGTAACTGGGTTCACAGAAGTAGTATGTGCCAGATACAGGGCTCAAACCCAGGCCTTCCTGACTCCAAGGCCAGATCATTATCCACTTTACCACACTGTTTTTTTCTATAACTAATAAATATTTTCAATTTGAAATGACCCAGGAAATAAGGTCTTTATGCTGTGATATTAAGTCTTCCGCATTAGTGTAATATCACAATAACATAACCTAATATTAATTAAAATTTCTGTACTACTTTAGAGTTTGAAAGCACTTTCTTTACAAGTCAGTGAGGTGGGTTATTATGATGTCCACTATTACGAAGAAATTGAAACTCAGAAAGGTGATGGGACTTGTTTAACACTCACCTAGTATGCAACAGAACTGGGACTTGAGCCCAACTCTTCCAGATAAAATCCAGTGCTCACCTCAGTGTATCAGACAGTTTTCTACTGCATAACTTTAATTTGCATATTTATATCTTTAGATCTTAATCCCCACATTTGTATCCCTAGCATTCATTGTCACATGTTATGGCTACTGAGGAAGTAAACTGGATAAAAAAAACTTGGGTCTTTGTAACTCATAATTTCACTGATAGAACACAATACCATATTTCTCACTATTTCACCAATGTGATACAGCAGCTGCTATGAATATGCAGGTGTATTTCCAGATTTGAATTGTAAGATATAATAGATTCCCTTCTTTAAAAACAAAACCAAGATATTTATTCATACACCAGAAAGCCAAATCCACCATGATAATAAAGAAGATGGTGCACATTACCAGTGCAGGGAGCACTGCCATCCCCAAGCCTTCCCTCTGTCAGGCCTCCCCACAAACAAGCTCTCCCAGGCAAAATACCCCTCTCCCAACCACACTAGCTGCTCTGCCTCTCTCTGCTTCCTCTCACTCTCCTTCATCCTGCTCCACTCATTCAGCAAGTTCCTCCTACCACAGGCTCAATGTGACTCAAGCTCATGTGACTCTAGCTTCCATGCGACTCAGGCTCAAAGCAGGTCACATAGGCCTATTAATGGACAAGAAAGATCTTCCTATTCCAGTAACAATCATTAACAATATACTCACTGTATAATAAAAATTGTGGTTTTACATATCTAAGAGTGGGTGGTATTTTTTAACCTCTTTAGAGCTATGGGTCTTTTTGGCAGTCCAGTGAGGCCTATGGATCCCTTCACATAAAATAAAATCTATTGGACTACAAAGAAAACCAATTATTATTGAAATACAGGTATCAAAATATTTTTTAAAATCAAGTTCATAGACTCCAGGATAAAATCCCTTTCTTTAGTGGGTTTAAGATAAAGGGAATGAAACAGTCCTAATAGTATTATCTGAGGTTATATATTTTGCGTAGCTGAAGAAACAGATCAATTTCCCTGCACGTTAGGAACATTAGAGCCAAAATAACTCAACATTCATTTCTTCTTGAACACAGCTGAAAAAAATAGCTTCAAAAGTGGATGCTTAGTTGGTAAAAATGTGTCCCAAGTTAAGTTAATGCAGGTTGTGAACAGTTGCATAGCCTTGGATCAAAGTGAATTGTGGCTTCTTAGTTAAAGAGGGTGGAAACAGTGGGAACCATTAAATTTCTTCTTGGGAGGAAATAGGCCAAGTTTTATTTCTAGTGCTCAGACTCGTCTAGTTTTAAACATATGGGAAAATGCTACTTCATTAGTGAAATTTTATTAGCAACATAGTTCTCCCTTCCTTCTCTAATTTTATCCCATCACTCCTAGCAATATCTCTCACTGTACTGTGTAAAATAATTCTTCACCCTCTTTGGAATTTACATCCTTCAAATATTTTTAGATGCATGTCTTCCATTAGCTGTCACTTAACCAAACCACACATAGTTAGTTCCTTTAATCTTTTCCCATAAATCACTCTGCTCCCTTCTCTTCATTTGTCCGGGTTGGTCTTTTCAGAAGTCCCTCCAATCTGTCAATGCCTTTGTGGCACGGAAGTACCCTGTGTTAAACAAAAGCCAGTGCTACATGTGGCTTTAGAATAGGAAAGATCTTAGCTGTTGAGTATGATGAGAAAATCCCAATCTGGCTTTTCATTAGGAAAAGGAGAAAAATATTGCAGGGGTCATGGTTCTCAAATCACATGTTACTTCCCATCAAACCACTCACTTGTCAGTTTCTTCTAGGACTCATACAGAGTTTGAAAATGTTTGTTTGAAAATGAAGGCACTGTGAAATACCATATATAGGCAGGAATTTGGCAATGCCTTTTGCAAAGACCAATGAAAATGACATGTAGTCCCTCTTTCATTTGCCAGACAAAAAACACCCACTAATTTTTAAGTTATTCTCTTCAACAGCCATCATTTTGCACATAGCCATTGTTCTTTGTAAATTTTGTTTCTTAACGGGATTTTTCTTCAGAGGCAGATGTAGACAACTAATTTCACACAGCAGGCAGATGTTTCAAGGGTAAAATGCTAGCTGACTAATTTTCTTCAAACCTTAGGTAGCTGTGTCCTTCTATTTAACGTATACCCTATAAGATAAATTAACCCTGGGACATCATTCAGTTGGCAAACTCAGCTCTAGTGCAAAGATGGCAGTGAAGATTGAATTTTTGGAAGGCAGGAAGAGAATAGAGTCTGGACCTGTGATTTCATCAGCATAGGGAACTTCCATCCTTAAGAAGACTATAGATAGATTTTAGGGGATCCAGGAATTTGGATGGGAAAAAATACATCTTCCTTTCAATATAATTAGTTTCCTTTGTAATCCCATGCATTTAATTTTATGCATTATAAAAGATTATTATAAGAAGAAGCCCATAGACTGTACCAGAATGCCAAAGGAGTCAATTACACAAAAACATGAAGAATCTCTGTCTCCACAGAATTTCCTGAAAGCATGGGAGGGTTGAGTGACTTGCTGATGTTCACATATTTAACATCTGTCAGATTCAAGACCTCAGTCCTGGTCTTCTAGACTCCAAGGCCAATCATTTATCCTCTACACCACACTGTCTCTTATCATTATTTAAAGGCAATATTCTCCTTTTGCAGTTTTTTTTCCAAGTATTTACATTAGTGCATTGCTATGAGACAAGCCAAGAATCAATAAAAGAGACTGCAATCAAATAACAAAATATCATTTATCAAGGCTTGTTAAACACTAGAAAATCAGTATTTTATGTGGAGTTATCTAAATACATAAACTATAAAATCAACATTTTAGATCTGGACCCCCAGAAGATGCTATAACCTTGGCCATTTTTTCTAGTAGTAATTATACCTTCTTTCATGCCTCCTCTTCTTCACTTGTCCTGGATGGGGATCTGGCTGTATTCTACTTGTTCCCCATTGCCAATTCCAGATTCTACCTTTGAAGTGATCACTGATAATTTAGTCTCCTTTGAAGTTCTATCTATCTATCTATCTATCTATCTATCTATCTATCTATCTATCT
>NW_027187419.1:68782419-68897772 GCF_028583685.1 Petaurus breviceps papuanus
TCTATCTATCTATCTATCTATCTATCTATCTATCTATCTATCTATCTATCTATCTATCTATCTATCTGTCTGTCTCTGTCTGTCTGTCTGTCCGTCTGTCTGTCTCTATCTATCTTATCCAATCCTGATTAGAATATACCAGAAAATACAAGAGCGAATGAATTCTTTAGGTGAGAGTTCAAACCAAGAGAGATATCTCAGGTTCTCAGGGAAGGAGATTCATTCTAGTAGTCTCTTTGGAGGCGATCTGGAACATATTGAGGATCTAGTTTCCCCTACATGTCTACTTCTTCTTTCTCCAAATGTCTCTTCTGAAGAGTTCCTTGAACCACGTATGTCTCTCTCACCAAAAGCTCTGGCACTAACTCCATCAGTGCTTTCTATAGGCAGGCAGTATAGAGTCACACTGATAATTCAATCCATTAATCCAGATTCACATCTCCCTCTGCATATCTAGTAGCACACAAAACACTCCAGGCTTGAGTGGAAGTCTGGTTTACAGTTAGGAGATGGTCTTAGTTTCAAGAAGAAGCTCGTAGTCATTAAAAGCCCAGCATAATTTCTAAATGTAAGTCAGTCTGATGTCCTCTTGAACTCTGGACACATTATATTGTTTCTCTGTGGGGTCTGCTCTACTATGCTTACTGTCTATTAACTATAAAGAGATTTTGACTCAGTAGAGCAAAATGCCCTCTTAAGACTCTCCTCCATCAAGGTGTACCTCATGGACATGTCAAAATATACACAATTCCTTGAAAGATAATGATGACCTTCTGATTATTATTATCGAGGCAGCCATAAAACAGAGAGTCATACACTCAGTGATTCTGTGCTATTAACTGAGAACATATTATTTCCTGTTATAGATCTTTATTCATATTGATCAGAAAAACCTGCAGACACAATGATTAGAAATCGAGAATGCCATATAAATAATTTGAATCTCTGTAGCACTTCAAAAAGTCTGAGAACAACTTGACTTTTCCAAGTTGATGAAAAGGAGGAATTTGTTTCCTAATTTCAAAAAGATTCAATATAAGAACATATAAAGAAGGGGGACCCACCCACTGCTCCTAGAAGGACAAAAGGAAAACTAAGTGGTCATTTTCTGTGCTGGCATTTTTTTTTAAATCATGAGTGGAGTCTGTGAGACTGGAAATGAAGGAAAGAAGCCTGCAGCTGGAAACAGAAAGAATACTCAGTGCCTACTTTATACAGAGAACTATACTAGGCAGTGTTAGGGAATTCAAAAGAAAAAGGAATACACAGTTCTTGCCCTTGATAAAACCTAGAAGAAAATTGGAGCTTAAATTAATTTCCCAAAATGGAACCAATGAGGTTTTCCGGGCTTTGGTTTGATGTTCATTTGGATGGGGTCAATGGTTGCTGGTCATGAGCTACAACTGATAACTTAGTACAGAACCCAAGTGCATAGGTTGGTTTTAGTACATTGTGTCTATGGCCAGCTAGCATCTTGCTATAAATAAGGTCAAGCTTGCAGATTCAATCCCAGTATGATTTGTGTTATGCCCTTCAATCCTTTCCTTCAGCTATTTTGTATAAAGACTCACAACGAAGACATCCAAGAGACAATAAAGGTCATGCCTCAGGGATCCAGGGAGCCTGCAGTCTGCTTCTAGGACACTCTCCAATACAACTCAGAGGGTGACTGGAGTGAGAAAGATAGCAGCATTGTCAGAGTGGCAAGCAGGCAGGATTCTTTTAAGAATCAATGTGGTCAGAGCAGGGCCATGTGACCTTGCACCCAGATGTCCAGTTTTTATGTCCCTAAACTGCTCAGGAACTCACTTTGTGGAACTTGGCTTTTGTGCTCAGTCATTCACTGAATTTCCCCTCTGCCCCACCCCATCATTTCCAGTTCTTCGATCTGTTTATCCTCAATCCTACTCTTTTATATGATGTTTTTCTTTGTCAGATTCCATACTAACTTGAGTCTTGCCTCTGACAATACAGTGTTGTCTAGAGCCTCTCTTACAGTTCTGACTCAATTTGGTCTTGGATCTTGTTTCTGAATCACCCAACACATACCCCATAGGTACAACTAATTTATAGTTGTCTTAACACTTAAGTCTTCTGTCTTCCCCTTGTAGTAGCAGAACTATAGTAATTGTAGTGGAACAATTGTGGTGGAAACTACAACTGGTCACCATGGAAGGACTCACTCCTTAAGATAAATAATCCAAAGAGTCCTTGACTTAGAGTCAAGAATACCCAGAATTCAGTTCTGGCCCAATTACTTATTACTCCCTTTATGACCTCAAGGAATCCCTTAACTTTTCTTAGCCTGATAAACATTGTTGGGTCATTTTCCAGTTGTGTCCAACTCTTCATGACCCCATTTGGGGTTTTTTGGCTATATACTGGAGTGGTTTGCCATTTTTCTTTCCCAGCTCATTTTACAGATGAGTAAATGGAGGCAAAGAGGGTTAAGTGGCTTCCCCAGGGTCATGCAGCTAGTAAGTGTCTGAAACAGGATTTGAATTCATGAAGATGAGTCTTCCTGATTCTACTACACCACCCAAATAGGAATAATAATAATAACTTCTGTGATTTATGTAGCACTTTAAAGTTTTGGAAGCACTCTACATATATGACTTCATTTGTACTTCAAATCAACCCTGTGAAATATATACTATAGGTGATATGATCCTCATTTTACAAATAAAAAAATTAAACTTTAGGAAAGCTTAATGATTTGCTCAGGGGTTATATAGCTGATGAACAGAATCAGAGACTGGATTCAAACCCAAATCTTCCTGACCCCAAGTTCAACATTCTATCCTTTCCACCAAACTAATAATGCTTGTACTACCTCACATTTTTCATAGGGTTCATAAAATTTAGAGCCAGAAGGGACCTTTGAATTCAATGAAACCAATTCTCTATTAATTCCCCTCTCCCCCAATCACAAAACACATTGATTTATACTGCTTTACCTTTCATAACTGAATCACTAAGTAATTTTCTCTCCCTCTGTCTCCTACAGTGTCTTAAAGTCATCTGTACTTGTTGTAGTTTTTACAGATGAAGAAACTGAGATGGCAAAAAGCAAATCAGATAAAAGCCTTTTTATAAACTGCAAAACAGAATATAAAATGGAACCATTATCACCAAGCAGGAGCATGCCCCAGTGGCTAGATGCTACACGTGGAGTCAAGAGGATCTGGGTTCAAATCCCCCTTCAAATGCTTATTAGCTATGGCCATATAGGAACTCACTTTGTGGAACTTGGCTTTTGTGCTCAGTCATTCACTGAATTTCCCCTATGAAATTCTTGAATTTCGCCTATGAATTTCAAGCTATGGCTTGAGTTTCTGAGCCTCAGGCAACTTCAAAATTTTTTTGAATATTTTTTGCATCATGTTTTCCGCCTTCCTTTTCCCAGTCAGCTTTCTAAAACTAAATTCTGCATAGATTACTGTCTTGGCCAGAGGGCTAAGTCACAGTACTGTGAGGTTCCTTGATGTACTTATGATACTACTCCATGGTTCAGGACTGAGCCTTCAACTCCAAGCAGCTGTTTTGCAAATTTTTGGTCCTATCCATAAGGAAAATGGGAGGAAGAAGGCAGATGGATCAGGGAAACTCAGGGTTATAGAATCATCAGTTCAGAGCTGGAGGAGACCTTGGAAACCACCTAGTTCAACTCCCTCATTTTATAGATGAGGCCAGACAGGCCCAAAGAGTCTAAGAGTTAGTGAAACTCTAAGGCAGGATTTGAATCTGGGTTGTCCTGACCCCCAGTCTAGCAATTTATCCCTTGTTCTTCCACTGCCAAGAATGTCTTCTTCAAAGATGAAAGAAGGCATGATTATTATTTTGATAAAGCTAATACCCAGAAAAGTTAAAAGATCTCATCTTCAATGATCTCCTATTGCCCATAAGTCACAGACCAACAACAACTATTCAGTGTTCATTTGTGCCCTGTACATATATGTGGCAAGGGGACCACATATCACATCTGTCCCTCATGGAGAGATGGTCCCAATTTCATCCATTTTTGATACAATCAGAATCCAAACAACCTAAGACATAGCTGTAACTTTATTTTAAAATTTTAACAGTTCTTTTTCTAGATTGCATTGATTGTGACACTTAACTAGTGCCTACTTCAGTACTTCTTTGCTAAATATTTATACCATTGGGCTGCATTTGAATGCCTTTAGCTTTTCAAATCACTCACTATCATGACAATGGACTATCTTCCATATACAAACATGAGATTATAGACATGTTTCTAGTAAAAAGGAAACATCAAGGAGATTGGGTTATACTGGCAGTTTAGCAATAACTAATCCAGTTTTATTTTTTAAGATCTGGCAAAAAATTTTTGGCAAGGGGTCAATATCTGATAAAATAGGGAGCAGAGGGCTTGAGCAACAATTGGTTGCAGGTCTGTATGGTGGAGGCGGGGTGGGTGAGGGTCAGGAAGCAGTAGTTGTCAGAGGCTGCAGTCCTTTGAAGAGAGGAAACTAAGCAAAGGTATCTGCCTAGGCCATTCTCAGAGGCAAGCTAGAGTTTAAAAAAAATGCCAGGGGAGGCTGGAATGTGGGGAGGAAGAGCCCAGCAAAGGTGCCTGAAGAAGAAATGAGGGCCCCTTGGTCAACATAGCCTGCCCAGTCTAATATGAATAACTCAGAGAATAGAAATGGGAACTGGGCAGAGAGACACAGATGTGGTTAGGTGCTTGCCATTCAACTGTCTAGATGTTCTTTTTTCTGTGTGTGTCACACCTCTCTAGATGTTTCTCCTAAACGTGTGTAGTAGGGACACTGACAGACTCAATGAAAACTTAATTGATTCATTTGAATGAAAAACAAATGGATTGGACTACTTACTTCAGAAAACCTCTATGCTTTGGGAGGCCTCACCTTTCTTGTGACAGGCTGTCTCTACTCTGAATGTGCCCCCACTTCCTGCCTGGCACTCCCCACTCCTGTTAACTGGAATCTTTCATTTTGGAAACCTCCATGCACTATGGTAAAGTGAGACCTCACTGACCAGTCTCTGGAGCCTCTCTACCTTTGTCATCAGAAATTAAGAAAAAATAATTGGTCTGTTGAGAAAGAATATGTCTTCCTTATAAAATCCCTGACCATTGTGTACATTACTGATCAGCTCTGATATGGAGGATGGAACCCAAGTGTCCTCATGACAAAAGGAAGTGTTACCAGTTTGTTGTAACCTGGGCATGCCAAATCCAGAGAGCAGTCTCCCTCAGGAGCATCCGTTCTCTTCCTCCTTCCGCTGTGGTCTGAAGAGCAAGTCTAGAGACCCTCCTCTAGTGACTAACAAACATCCAACCTCCATTACCACCTTTGCCTTTTCAGGTGTCCAAGATGTAGCTGTATCCTTTCTCCACCCACCCTCATATCCTCTCCCACGTCCTCGGGGTAACTCTAGTTAGCCCCTAGGTTTTATTTTTTCAGCCAATGACTCAATGAACAAGTATAAGTTAAAGCTAATTTCATATATATATATATATAATATAATCATATATGATAAACATTAATATCATGTATATTAATATCACACTGGCATTGTGCTAGGCACCGGGGTTACAAAGATACAAATGAAAGTTTTGTGTAAGTTAAAATATGCCTGTAATAGAGACTTCAGCATTACTGACCCTTTTCCCTCTTCTGGAGAAGCCTTTAAGTCCCTAAGTAGTTACAATGGATTGGGACACCATGGGAGTCCAGTGACATGAGAAATGGCCTGTTGACACTCAGTTGAACAAACCAGTACTGATAGCTAACACCTTAGTTGATTAACAGGGGACGAGAGGGAATGGAATGGATAGAAGAGATCAGTATAAAGGCAGCATTTCTGGGAGTCCAATAGTGAGCAGGTAAGGGAAAGAGGCAGTTTGCCACGACAGTTTGTAGGGGGAGTTTCCCCGGGAACCACAAAATACTTGAGTTCCACTTGAGATCTAGCAGGTATGGAAAGAAAGAAAGGGGATTGTTCAAGAGATGTCAGTTTTGAGTGAAGTTTGCCTTCCTGTCAGAACTCTCGCCAACCATATGTTTTATAAATGCAAGCTGATAACAATGCATCACCTAACATTCCTTCAGGCTGGCCCCAGCCCTCAATTACTGCAAGATCTCCTTGCTAGGGCCTGATCACCCCCCACCCCCACCCCCCAACCTCCCCTCAGCGCAGCACTATAATAGAGGTAGTCCCAAGCTGGAACTCTGAAAACACCTTTCTACTGATAAATTTTTCACCACCACTGAAAGAAGTTTCCCACCCTCCTTGTCTCTCCCCACAAAAGAAAAGAAAAGCTAACATGCCAATTAGGTTCTAGCTTTCTCTTAGTACAGTACTACTGTTATATTCTGGGTTAAATGGATTTTTGTATGCTGGCCTATCACATACTTTTTTTAAGCTAAAAATATAATTTAAGTTTCAAACACCAATTTGCAAACTTCTAGAATATATTCATTTGGACATTGGGGACTGATCCTGGTAATTGCTTACAACAGTAAGTGAATCAAGTCACAGCAAATCAAATTAATAACAGCTGTGAATAGTAAAACTAAAAATGTAATAATAAGCATCAGGCTATAAATAGCTATGGCTGGCCAATTTTGTCTTTCAACATTGACTTCATTTACTTGTTCGGGGCATGACTGAAGTTCTGGGCAATTTACTTTTATTCTCATTCCAGTTTGGTTGTCACAAGCAGGGATATTGCTGTTGATCAGTGTTGCTGTGGGAGTACTGGTATTTTGGGATAGTTTTGGGGAAAAGGCATGTGTTGGAATTGTATGTGAGTCAAGCATACTGTGCATACTAATTTAAAGCAAACATAAGAAACAGAAAATAACACATTAGACTTCCTTGGTGTTTCTTATCTTTCCTAGTACAGATTTTATTACAAACACCTATTATCTGGGCTACACAAATTTGTGGAACAGAATGGTTTGGTAATGTTATGCCCAAGATTTCTCAGGAAGTCAGCAGGGGTTCAGAGGATTCTTGTTCTTAGAACTGGCCAACAATTACTGATTACTTGATCCCTTATATCTTAGAAAACAAATTGGAATGAATTTTTGTTCATAATCGCTGGTTGAAATTCTGGATGGGCCAGTCCTCTTGGGCAAAGAATACTTCAGTTCTCTGGGTGCTCTTTTGGATTCAAAGGGAGCACCACCCATGTAACTGAAGACATTTCCTTTTTTTTTCTTAACAGTAGATGAATTCTGTAGGCATAGCAAGAGTGAAAACCATAATATAGCATAAAGGTTTTTTCCAGGGCACACAGGTACCTTTGGGCAGCTACTTCAGTATAAGCATAAAGGATGTCAATCTACATTTAGGTGTGGTCAGTGTTGTGGAAAGTGCCATACCTGCCCCAAAATCTCCTTGCCTTTTCCAGGGAATTCTCTTTCCAGAAAGTTTTTATACAGGGCTGCCATCAAGAGTGATGTAGAGGCAAAAAGACATATGAAAGAAACGGCATCACACAATGAACATTTCAGTTCCTTATGATTCCTGTAAAGTACTTCACATTGCCCATGCTATTTCTCTTGCAATTCAGATGGGTATTACTATTTTATATTCTATACTCAATATTCATGCCCAGAAATGCTATGACAGGATAGCAGGAAACACGGGGTGGGGGGGGAGAGGCGGGGGAGGCAGGAACGGACATGGGTTACATTAAGCCAGAGGTGCTCATTTTGCTATTAGTTACAGAGCACTCATCATCCTTTGGCCTCCTGGTCACATCACGTTTTGCCTGATGAGGCAGAATGGAAGTAGTTATCTAGTTTTTACATTTATTTAGCCATATCACCATATCTTGCCTAATTATAAAGAGAAACCAAATTTTAGTGCGGTCTAACATCTACAGATAGGCAGCTAGGTGGGACAGTGGACACTGTGCTGGGCTTGGAGTCAGGAAGACTCATCTTCCTGCATTCAAATCTGGCCTCAGATACTTATTTCCTAGCTGTGTGACCCTGGGCAAGTCACTTAACCCTGTTTGCCTCAGTTCCTTCTCTATAAAAATGAGCTGGAGAAGGAAATGGAAAAGCACTCCAATATCTTTGCCAAGAAGACCCCAAAATGGGGTGAAGAAGAGTCAGACATGACTGAAAAATGATTGCACAACAACATCCGCAGGCAAGGCCACTTTATTAAGCGTGAATTAGGAGGCTAATCCCATAATCCTCACATGGACCACCTTTCCACTAACTTCCAGTCAAATGTTGCTGGCACCAAGATGACAGGACAGAACCTTGTGCAAACAGAATGCAGAAATCATGCTTTGTTGAATGATTCCAAGACTCTTTTGTCTCTCACTTGTAAGGTACAATATGGCCAGGCTCTTGGCAGATGTCTAAGAGCTTTTACAACTGATGCCGAGATCAATTGAAACAAAGGCACTTGTGTTGAGCTCCAGATTCAGATGCAGGCCAGGCTATTCATAGAGTAAACCACAAGTGTTTGCTCTCGGATATGAGATGAGAGTTGTTTCAAAAACTGATTTGCCAATGCTTATACAAGGCACTAGTTCACCTTATGAAGCATTTGCTATCCTGATATAGAAGAAGCAAACTAAAAATACAATAGCACCATGCAGATGGAAATAGACACCATTTTGGAGAAATAGCTCTTGGAAAGGACACTCTCATTTTCCAAGACCCACGTTAACTTAGAGATAGTCTGTTCAGTTAACATTTCTAGTAGAGCAACCATCTGGATTCCAGTGCAATGCAATATGATGAATGTGAGTGTGGACCAAATGGCTGAACAAGGTGTAATAAATAGTTAGTCTTGGAACTCTCTTCTCTGACTATGGGGGTAGGATCTTCCTGTTAACTTGAAGAGTGATACAGATGCAGTCTCTGTGAGGTTACAATTCAATAGAAGAAAATATTTATTATTGATAAAAATGACAACTTTTGGATTAAATACATTATTTGGAATTTTTATGATTAAAAATATTTGGAAAAATATTTTAAACAGCTTTATGTTATAATAATGGCAGATACAGTGCTTTAAAGTTTTAAAATACTTTACATATTATATCTTTTGATTTGGAGATGTTTAGCTGGAGAAGACTTGGGAAAGTCATTGTCTAAGTATTTAAGATGCTAAAGTATTTAAGATATTAAGTATTTAAATGACTGTCACCTGGATTAGACTTGTTTTCTTTGGCTCTACTAGGAAGGTAAGAGCTGAACAAGGCAAATTTAGGCTTGACGTAAGGGGGACAAAACTCCCATCTTTCTAATGGTTAGTGCCATCAGAGAGACAGAGGATTCAGTAAGGGCTGAATGACTACTTGATGGGTATGTTTTGGAGGGGATTCTTGGTGAAGCATAACTTGGACTAGAACATGACTGAGGTTCCTTCTGACTCAAATTCTACGATCTTCACAATAATATTGTAAGTTAGACACTTCACATATTATAATCTCCATTCTACAGATGAAAAACCTGAAGCTGAGAAGGGTTAAGTGATTTATCTATTGTCATATATTGGGGTTGGGAGCCATTTTTCCCTAGTTTCTAGTTCACGTCTTCTGCTCTACACAGTCTCCCACATTATTTATCTTTGGTAATGTTCATAACAGGCACTTGTAGAAATCATTTAAGATTATATTGTGAGGGTTCCACCATAGTTTGGTTTAAAGAGAAGGATTCTAACAATTTAATTCAAACCAGTTTCATAGTAGCTGACGATGGTAGGTGCTTGAAGGTTTACAGAGTGCTTTGGTGTGTTGTTTGATCCTCACAATATGTCTTTGAGGTAAGTACTGTTGTTATCCCCATTTTACAGATGATGGGCCTGAGGAGGGAGGAGAAGGGGACAACAAGGTGCTTTTTATACAGCACCACCTCTGTGCCTGGCATTGTGCTGAGTGCTTTAGAAATTTTATCTTATTTGATCCTTACAATAAACCTGCAAGGTAATCATTATTCTTGTTTTACAGTTGAGGAAATTGAAGCAAAGAGAGATTAAATAGGCTTGTCCAGGATCACACAGCTAGTAAGTATCAGAGGCCATATTTGAACACAGGTCTTCCTGACTCTAAGGCCAGCACTGTATCTACTGTGCCATCTAGCTGCCTAAGGTTAAATGACTTGCCCAGGGTCACACAGTAAGTGTCTGAAATAGTACTTAAACACAGTCTTCTCAACTCAGAGTCTAGTGCTCTATCCATTATGTAGTGATGACACTCAATTTAACAAAAGTTTATTTTGTATCTACCTTAAAAAAAAAGACAGACACCAGGTGTGGTGCTAAGTATCTGAGCCCAGATTCGATCCCCAGGTCATCCCGACACTGGGGCTGGTGCTCTTACTCACTGTGCTACATGGCCGCCCCAAGGACAGTGGTTCTTAACCTTATGTGTGTCATAGACTCTTTTGGCAATATGGTGAAACCTATGGATCCCTTGTTAGAATAATGTTTGAAAATACATAAACTAAAGTGCATAGAATTACAAAAGAAACCAAAAATTGACAAAGTTAAAAATGTAATATTTTAACCATCCAACTTCACAAAGCCCTGAAATTTATCTATGATCCAGTCCTGGTTAAAAACCTCTACCCTGGGTTATAGGGATTTCAATATGTATGTATACTTTGTTACCTCTGGATTTGTTCTTCTATTCATTTGAATATAAAGGATATAACTCCATTGACCATCCTAATAAGGTCTTGGTAAACTTTAAAGTCATATTTACTTCTAATGTTTCAAGATCAGATTTCTTCCTTGTTATTGTCTCTTGTGAAATACTGGTCACTTTCTCCACTTCTATTCTGTCAAACGCATCATCCTCCATAATACACGGTCTTATTTTTTCCATAGGCATTTACTCCCTCCTCCTCAAATTTCAGTTTAAAGCTAGCCTGTTTAGTTGAGCAACTCTGTAAAACATTTTCCCAAGTCTTTTCTAGGGACTCAGGATTCCTTTCCAGGAATCCATCATTCTGGCATCATAAACCAATGATCCAGAAAAACCAAATGTGGTTCTTTGACAACATCATTGAAGCCAACTGTTCTTGTTATTGGATGTTTTCTCTTTCAAAGTACTATCATATCAACTAGAAGAAGAAATAAGTCCTTTTGTTGCCTAACCAGGATGTCAGAGTCACAAAAGGTTCACTCCTCTTTTCTTCTAACTACATCATGCATCCCCACAAAATCAGCCAAAGTAGATAATGATTATTGAATTGTCTTGGCAGATCTTCAGAATCAATTTCTATAGGATGAACTGTGCAGCTGCTCTGAATGGTATAGTGTTTTCATTTTCTTCTTTCAGAAGTCTATTAACATTTTAGAGCTGGGAAGGATTTTAAAGATCATGTCTTCCAGCTCTCTCACTTTATAGATGTTGGAGTTCAGGTACAAAAAAATGCTTTGTATTTGTACCAGATCCTTGAGTGATTTGCTCAAGTTTCAAAACTAGCTGGTAACAGAGTCTGGGACTTGAGTCTTCTAACTTTCAGATTGGTGATTTTTTCATTATATGATAACTGAAGATTTCAAACATTTTGGTTAGAAATGAAGGTGTAATTTGTATTTATGTTTCTTAGACATAGTTTATACATGATTTAAAAAATCAAAATAGTTTTTTAAATGCTCCTTTCTCTTTTAGTCTTTGTCTTTCTTTCCCCTCTTCTCCCAACTACCATTCTATTCTCAATATTATTTGGTTTATAACCTCAAAGTCATCCTTCATTCCTTCCTTATCATCAAGTTTCTCTTCAAATCAGCAGCTGGTCTCGTTAATTCTACCTCCACACCTCTCTCCTCTCTCCTCTCTGCTCATACTATAACCATCTCATTTTCTTGCCCTTATAACCTCTGGTCTGACAATGTCAACAGATTTCTAACTAGTCTCCTGACTTTCAGGCTCTTTCCTTTCCAATTTGTTCTCCACACAACTGCCAAAAGAATATTCCTAAAGCCCAAGTTTGATCATTTCATTTCCCGTACCCAAGAATCTTCAGTAGCTTCAGCAGCTTCCATAGCATCCTATTATTTCTGGGATAAAGTATCAACTCCTCTGGTGTTTGAAGGTTTTCACAATCTGGCTTAAACCCATCATTCCAGCTATTCTTGGCAAAGATACTGAAGTGGTTCACCATTTGCTTCTCCAGAACATTTTATAGATGTACTGGAACTGAGGCAAACTGGGTAAAGTGCCTTGCCCAGGGTCATACAGTCAGTAAGCTGTCTGAGGTCACATTTAAACTCAGGTCTTCCTGACTCCAGGGCCAGTGCTCTATCCACTCTGTCACCTTGCTATTCTTAATGCACATTACTATCCTTTGTTTACTCTACAATCTAGCCAAATCTGTCTCTTTGTTGTTCCCTGTACATGAACTTCTGCCTCTTTCATTTGCTTCTGTTCTGGCAATGTACCTACCCCCTAACTGCAGTGCCCTCCTTCCTTATCCCATGCCTTAGAATCTCTATTTTCCTTCAAGGCTCTGTCCAAGTACTGCTTCTATTCTATAAGAGGCATAACCTGATCACTCTTACCCCCAATTCCTTTTCACATGTACATATTTTTCATCCAATGGAATATATAAACTCTTTGAGGGAGGAGGCCATTTTATTTTTGTCTCTGTATGCACACCATGGCAGGCATTTAACAAATGATTGTCAAACTGAATTAGACTATGATTTTCTCTCCATATATCACAACTGAAACAATTAAAAATAAATGAGCAAATGTGAAACCTCTTCATGTTTAAAAATCAGTGTTTTGCATGGTTCACACATAGTAGAATTGGGAGAAAGTCTGCCATCAGAGGACTTAATTTCAAATCCTACTTTTGACATTTGTAATCTGTGTGACCTTGGATGAGTCACTTAACCTCTCTACACATGGTTTCCTCAATGGCAAAATGGGGATTTAGAGTAGATGACCTCTGAGTTCCTTTCCAGCTCTAATCAGTTATCTTATGATCCTATGATGTAATGATAATCATTGATGATATTGATGATGATTGAAACTAAACTATAAATTCTTGAAAGGCAAAGGGCATTTCAGCTTTGGATATTACCTCAAATGCCACTTGGCACAAAGTAGGAGCTTATAATGATTACAATGATGTCAGCCACAGTGCCAGAAAAATAGTTAGTGAAAAGGACCGTATGTAAGGTTATACTGGGAATAATGCTTTTGGCACTGTCAGGCTATCCTGCAGTTAAAATATGTGCACAATGTAAAACTCAGCCTCTCTCTTACTGTGCTTAGTTTGTATTATTTGCTTTTAAGTCCTGATCTGTAACAGACTAAGAGCCATATGAACTGCATAAAATAAATAAACAAGTGTGCCCCTAGGTAGTTATTTCATGGTTTGGTTAATTGTCTGTAGGATATTTTAGGAAAACAAATCTAGAGTCTTATAATAAGAATAGATTTCCATTTCTTTTTGTTCTTTTGAATAGGGGAACATGGATTTCCTAAACTAGGCTGTTACAGAATAATTTGGGCAGAGGACAAGGAGGCTTATTTGGAAGTAGGCAAGCCAGTTGCTAATTCTGAAAACAGTGCCTTTTGTTTTGGATCTCAAGCTTCAGAGGCTGGTTAATATTATTAGAGCACACAGTTAATTAAATTTCTTCTTATGTTCAATTTGAGGTCTCTTAGAACTTTTTAAAAGGAAAATGGTATATCAGAAAAATGTATTTCTTTTGCTTTTTGACATGAGTATGTGAAGAAAATCTGACTCTCACATCATATCTTCATCTTGGCTTCTCAAGATCATCCTCTTCTTGTCCTTGGGGAATTCTTCCAAAGTTCAAGTGACTTTCCTGTGGTCATTTACTCCATAAATCAATAGTGAATAGGAGGGAAAAAGAGATTACATTACTGACTCCTAATCTTTGCTTTATAAATATACTTTTTTTCCCTGTCAACTGACATTGGTAGTATTTCACAAGAATAATAATAATTCACATTCATTTAATAGGTTAAGTTTACAAAGAAATTATTTTTATTCCTGTTTTGTGGATGAGGAAATTGAGACTAAGGGAAATTAAGTGACTTGCCTATGGAAACCTAACTATAAAACATCAGAACCAATTTTAACTCTTCTTGTCCCTCTAAACCTAGGGCCCCTTGACTACAAGTAGAATTCAAGTTCCTTGGGGCAGAGATTGTTGCCATTTTTAGTGTCCGTATATCTAATACCTAGCATGGTGCCTGCCACGTGTTCAATAAGTGTTTGTTGAACTGAATTCTTTCCCCCATACTTTACTTGCTGATACTTGGGCCTAAGGAGGCCCAGGCAAGATTCATTTACACCTTGGAGGAAACTTCAGCCTGGCAATTCCCCCTGCTTCTGGAAGGAAAGATTTCTTGGATTACTCCCACCTTTCTTCCCCTCCCATTCACCTCCAAATTCAGTCCTTCATTACTTTGCATGCTTATCTTTTGGGAGTTAGACAGAAAAAGAAATTGAAAAAAAAACCAACATACTCCCCCACAGCTTAATTTTATACCTGAAGTATGAATTCATTTAAGAACCTCTCTCTTGCTTGATCTTGGTTCTGTCATTAGAACATTCCAAATACATGCTTCTCTTGGGGCTTTTTAAGGCAGTAAACAAACCAGTCAGTTGAGTAAGTTTAAGAGGGTGTTATTGATAAGTAGCGATGGTTGAAAGGTTCTGAAAGTTGCTGATCAGCCCATGAGCCCTCCAGTAGATTCCACGGTCAGATAACTTTCATGACAGGCAGGAGAGGACAAGTTAAGGCTTCTCATGTTTAGAGGAAAAGAATAAGGCCTTGATCAGGGGCAAAGTGAAACAATACAAGTCGGTAGCTGCATATTTACTGACTCAGATCTTTGTCAAATACATATTCCTTTTCAGTGTGTTGAATTAGGAAAAGGAAAGGAAAAAACAGAAAAAAAAAGTCTCCTAAATATAAGAGCCTAAAGTCAGTCATACTTTTGGTTGTTATTTAATAGAAAAAAAGAGATCATTAATAAAGAAATCATAGAACCTGACCAGAAGGGCATGGTATTTGTTCAAAGGGTACTGTGGCTGTAGTGTAGAATGTGGGCGGGTGAGTTACAATAGGTAGTGATCCAGAAAGAGAGCCAGAGATATGCCCCCCTGAGCCATCTAAAGGCATGACTAAGAACAAGTCAGCACAAACAATCAAGAAAAATGTGGTCAAGGAAAACACCAAGTGGGGAGCATTGAATTGGAAGGGAACATTTTGTGAAATGGTAACATCTACATGAGATTCCATCAAGGGATTTGATTCTTCGTTACACCTCACCCGAGGCAATCCAGGCTGCTGGGAGAGTGTGCTAGCTGTGCCAGGGGAGGGAGGGGGTGTGGAAGGAAGTAAGGACACTCACCTAGTAGGGTGCACTGCTGCCACTCCCGGGGCCACTCTGGAGATGGGAAAAGCAACAATCAATCTTACTAGCACATTCACTGAATTCTCATTCTGGAAACTGAACTTAGTGTCCAAGGACATGAGTTCAAGTCTTTGTTTGGACACTGACAAACTTTGTGACCCTTGTTAAATCATCTAACCTCCCCGTGCCTCAGTCTATTCCTTTGTAAAATGTAAGGTAATATTTGTACTAGTGACTTCACAGGTCTGTCATGAGGAAAATCATTATGTCAACCTCTAGTCACTTATATAAATGTGAATTGTTGTTATTGTTATTCATAGAACTAAAAATTGTCCTGCATACCCTTTCCAAAGAGTTACATTGGACACATGTGATATGATCTTTGATTTTTGGGAATTTTGAAAAAAAAGTTGATTTCTAGCCTTCCTTTATTCATCTACTCATTTATTCAGCACTTAATGATTATTCACTGTGGGAAGAGGACTAAGCTCCATATCATAAGGAATACAAGGGTAAATGTGACATACTAACTTCTACTACAGAGTCTATAAGCCCAGTAAGGGTATGAGGCAAATATGGAAATAAACATAGAACAAGAAAATGGAAAAGGAATAACAAAAAAGTATTATAAGGAATGGAGAGGACCATATCGGATTTGGGGGAGGGGGAGGCAGGCAGGAAGGAAATATATATATATATCAGGATGCTTTTTGAGTTGGATCATGAAGAATTAATTGCAACTCTTGAAGCCTCCCCTTCCTTAACAGCAAAATGGGGATGAAATACCTCTCTCACAGGGTTGTTATAAATCTCAAATAAGATCATTTAAGTAAGGTGCTTTATAAATGTCAAGTATTAATGTCATTTGGGGAGAAGTTTGCCCTCAGTGGGAGTGGCCATTAATATGAAAGCAGCATCTTTGCACAGGGATGTGTGATCAAATTGCTGTAAGCCTAAGAACTATATCCCTGGGTTGTATTAAAGCAGGTGCCCTGGTATGTTTTTCTTGAATGGTATTTTTATGTATTTGCAAAATGAAATAAAACATACTTTATAAGGAATTGGCCATGGAGCAGAGGTAAGATTTTGAAAGGTGGTGTTCCAAGGAGAAAGAGCAAGCTGAATAAAAACATAGAAAATATAGGGTATGTTGAGAAAACAATAAGTAGTCCATTTTGGATACAGGTTTTTCCTTTATAGAAGTATTCGAAAGATGGCTTTTCTTGAGCTTTGAAGCAGGAACATGAGACTATTCTGTTTTGGCAGGGGTCCAAATGTTTGTCCCCTACCTCCAAAAAGGAAACCATCCAGAATAATAAGGACTGGATTTGGAGGTGGGAGTGGGGGAAGAGAGAGGGAAATGACCCAAGAACCACTTTCTGCCAGAAATAGGAAACTGCCAGGCTGAAGTCTCCTCTGAGATGTAAGTGAATCCTGCTGGAGACTACCTAGGTCCAAGCAACAGTCACTGGACCAACCCAGGGTCTACCCTACTTGTATACTAAAAGTGGAAGGAGGACAAGGAATGAATTTGAATTTTATTTCCTTCTACAAGGGGAATGTGGAAGAAGTGAATCCCAGGAACCAATCTCAAAAGAAATCACAAGCTTTGGGATGGACTAATTTTGGATCAGACCAAGGTGGAATTCAGTCAAAGAAAAGGGGACCTAAGGAAGATCTTTGACATTCTATATCCTTGTGACTCTTCTTTGCTTCAGGGGCAGCCAGGTAGTACAGTGGATAGAGTGCCAGGCCTGGAGTCGGGAAGACTCATCTTTTTGAGTTCAAATTTGGCCTCAGACTTATTACCTGTGTGACCCTAGGTAAGTGTAATGGAAATGCAGATTTAAAGATCTTCCCTGCCCCTAGGCTAACGTGCACCTGGAGCCTGGGGTGGGAGGCTTGTTTTTCAGTAGATACTTCTTGATTGGCCAGTGGGTCAATAAGGTTGTTACATTCTCTGAGCCAGGAGAAGGCTATATAAGCCCTGATGTGTAGCTTTGTTTTGGGACTCACTTTGAGAAGTGTTCTGTGATTTGATCTGAATTCTGGGAAGCCGTTGTTGAGAGTCCCCCGGCTTTGAAAAACCCAGAATGTGGAAACCCAGATGTTGACTGGGTATGGATGTAATGGTTGGACAGTTTGGAAATCTGTCTACTTGATGTTTCTGTCTTGATAATTATGCCTGTATACTTTGAGATTCAGGGTGCTGACCTTTTCTCCTGAACAAGGTAAACGATATATGGTCTGACTGATTAAAGTAAGCTTGTTAACCCATTTTGAGTGGCTTTCCTTTAGCAAAGCAGATCCAAGAACCTGTGGTAGCTGCAAACCCTGAGGACGCTTGGGGTGCTTGCTGCTACAGTAAGTCATTTAACCTTATTTGCCTCAATTTCTTCATCTGTAAAATAAACTGGAGAAGGAAATGGCAAACCACTCCAGTATCCAGTATGCCAAGAAAACCCTTGCTCCAAGACAGATTTTGATTTAAAAAATTGTTTTTTTTTTTTATATACTTGTTCTTCTAAGTAATGTGGATCTTTCTTGGAAAGATTTTCCAAATATGGTGATCATTTTAAAAGAAGTACTGCTGTTAACATTAAGAAAGAGCATGATATAGCAGTCTGTTGATACAGTAGGTAGAATGCTAGACCTAGCATGAGGAAGACCTGAGGTCAAATTCAGTCCCAGTCACATACTAGCTGTGTGACTCTGAGCAAGTCACTTAACATCTTTCAGTCTCAGTTTCCACATTTGTAAAATGGGGGTTAATAATAGCACCCACCACATAGGGTTGTTGTGAGGATCAAATGAGGTAACATTAACAGCTCTTTTTAAACTTTAGAGTGAGTACCTATATAGGTAACGATATAACACTGATGTCTTGGAAAGATTGCTGGACCAGGAATCAGAAAACATGGGTTTTACTGGTTTTGTCACTAATTACCTCTGTGACCTTGGGCATATCCTTTAATCTCTCCAGGGTGGTAGGAGGGTTGGACTATATAATCTCCCAGGTCTCTTTCAGCTTTAACAGTCCATCACTTGGGGTACAAGGCTACTCAGTTTCACAAACAGTGACCCAGACATTCTGTTACACTTTTAGCCAAATCAAACCAGTGACCAGTGAAGAAACCACTAAACCTCAACCAATCAATTGACGGGTCTATATTAAGCAGCATCTATGTGCCTGTCACTATGCTAAGTTCTGGGGACACAAAAACAAAACAAATCACATTTTAGAAATGTTTCCTTGCAATCAGGGTTAACATAGACAAAAAAAAAAAAAGGAATGGGTCTTTGAATTAGCTTTTCTTACATCAGCATACAGAGATCTCTGGTATAGAGACCTGGCTCAGGTCCCCCATCACAAAAAGAGATCACTTCTACTTCCCTAAATAGTGTCACAACCATTGTTCCATTATACTAGGCAGGGTTAGAAAAGTCTGTACAAATGTACATGGTTGTTACTTAAGTCAAGAAGAGTGGCTTTCTGCATAGTATGGAGATTAGACCAACAGAATGAAATGTTCTGCGGTATTATTTAGGGGGTTCCCCTCCATTTCCCCTATGCCATTTTTCTTCATGACTTTCAGAAATAAATATATATGTATGTATGCATGTATGTTTATGTGTATATGTACACATTGGTTCTGGGGATGGGGGGGATGATTAACTAAAAGGAATTTGTTAATTATTACTGTGGAAAAGTACTGTTGAGAAACATCAGTTTCAGGTGTGAAAATGTGCCTTTGTGTACAGCTATGCGTTCTCTTTAAGAGACTGAAAGTTGTCCTTGTGTTTTAAAGAGCTGGCAGACTAAATATATTCCCCTGGAGGGTCTCCTGTCTCCTTATCACTAAACTTTAATGATCCTTTGTTACTTCTTCAGCTGGTTCCCATGCTGCCTTCAATAGTCTAGAAGAGGTTAGAGTTAGGAACTATCAACGCTTTTCCTTAATTAGCTGGAGACACTGCAGGTGCAGAGAAGGTCCTCTTCTAGTTCCTCCAATTTCCTCTGTGTCTTGGTTATTGTCAGCCTCTGCCAGGGAGTATCGAGTGGGGATGGGAAATACCCAGTAATGGGAAGACATCAAAACTGCATTAGGGTAAAAAAAAAAACCCAAACCTCCTTATTTTATTCTAATAGAACCCAGGCTTAGGAATTGGTCAATATTTGTGTTAATTTTTTTTGTACTTTATAATCAATTAAACAAACATTTGTTGGCTGCTTACTATAGGAAGGCTGCCAAGCCAGATGCTTGGGTATTCTAGAAGGAATGATGACACAGGTCTGGTCCTTTAGGGGTGTTGGACCTAATTAGGGAAAATAAGGCTTAGACACAAGACTATACTACAAATGAACCAATAAGTAAAAAGCACTATCAAAAAGAAGTACTGAGTTCATTTCTGTTTATTCATCCCATCCTAAATTGGAATTCCATCCTTACCAAAGCTGGCATTTCTGAGTCTTTCCACATTATCCACAAAATTAGATTTTTAGCTTCAAAACTTAAATAACATTGCTTATACTTTATTTTGCTTAGTTTTATATGTTATATTCATATATTTTGCTATATAGCAAGTGCCAACTTTGCTCTAGGACTTTCTGGCTCTTTAACTTTATCAAAGTCAATTCCAGACCTTTTCTTCTGTCCTCTCACCCCCCGCCCCCACACACCACCCTTTCTCCATGTTCTTTCAGCAGAGGATCTCACCTCAAACTTTATTGAAAAATTTGAGGCCATCTATCAGGAACTTCCCCTCCTCCACAGTTCCATACTTTAAACATCACCTTAAAGTCATCCTTTCTCCTATTTTCTATTCTTTTGCTCCCTTCTTGGAGGACAGGCTGACCCTTTTCCTTACCAATACAAAATCCTCTATTCTTGCCTTTGATCCCATACCCTTCCGTCTCCTCTATAAGCCTGCACCTTATATTATCTCTGTCCCTAATGTTCACACCTTCCTTATCCATTAATTAGCTCGTGCTGTCTACAGACATGCACAGATCTCCCCTAGTCTAAAAACAAACAAATAAAAAAAAACATAAGGAACAAAAGAACTCTACTTCACCTAATCTTACCATCTCATCAAACCATCATACTTTAACTCCCTTCTCTGTGCTTCTCCATGTGGTGGATAGAGGATTGGGCCTAGAGTCAGGAAAACCTGAGTTCAAATATGATCTCAGAGCTTACTAGCTTAAGTGACCCTAGGCATGTCACTTCACCTGTTTGCCTCAGTTTCTTCAACTGTAAAAGGGGGATAATAATAGCTCTTACCTCCCAGGGTTTTTGTGAAGATCAAATGAGATAATATTTATAAAGTGCTTGGTACATAGTAGGTATTTAATAAATGCTTATTCCCTCCCCCCATTTCCCTTCACAGCCAAATCCATAGAAAAAGCTATCTATACCCATGACCTTTACTGTCTCATCTCCCACTCACTTCTCAACTCTTCATAATCTAGCTTCTTCCACAGCCCATTTGATAACATTGCCAATGAACTCTTTATTATTAAGTGCAATAGCTTTTTCTTCAGACCTTACCCAGGTGAATCTCCTTTTCTTGTCTGACACTGTTGACTAGCTACTTCCTTCTGGAAACTTTGTTTCTTGGGTTTTTATGTCACAGCTGTCATAATTCTATTCCTCTCTGCCTGACAGCCTTCTCAGGGTCCTTTGCAGGATCACCATCCATTATGAGTTAGCGTAGCTAGATGGTTCAAGAGATAGAGAACTGGGCCTGGAGTCAGGAAGACCTGAGTTCAAATGTTATCTCAGGCATTTACTAGCTGTGTGGCCCTGGACAAGTCACTTAACCTCTGTTTGCTTTAATCTACCTGAGAAGGAAACAGTATGTATGCCCCCAAAACCCCCAAAACCAACAACCCATGGGCAGTATTGATATGTTTTCGTCCACAGGATGACAAAAAGTTGTACATGACTGAACAACTCCAGAGTTCTGCCCCTGGGTACCTTCCTTTTGGCAACCTGTTCCTCTTGGTGATCTTAATGCCTCCAGCAGATTCAATGATCATCTCTGTGCAGATGCCTCCCAAATTGACACATCCAAACCCTCCTCTCTCTCTTAGAGGCAGCTAGGTAGCACACAGTTACACTGGGCCTACAGTCAGGAAGACCTCAGTTCAAATCCAGCCTCAGATGCTTACTAGCTGTGTGATCCTAGGTCACCTCAGTCAGCCTCTTCTATAAAATGAGGATAATAATAGCACCTACCTCACAGGGTCATTGTGAGGGATCAAATGAGATAATATTTGTAAAGTACTCCACACAGTGCCTGGCATACAGTAGGTACTTAATAAATGTTAGTTTCCTTCCTTCCTGAACTCTAGTCCTGCATTTCCATCTTCTGCTTGATATGTCCTCCTAGGTGTCTCAGAGAGATCTAAAACTGAACTTTTTTTTTTTGGAGGGGGGAAGGTAGGGCAATTGGGGTTAAGTGACTTGCCCAAAGTCACATGGCTAGTTTTGTGTTAAGTGTCTGAGGCCAGATTTGAACTCAGGTCCTCCTGACTCCAGGGCTGGTGCTCTATTCACTTCGCCACCTAGCCATCCCAAAACTGAACATTTTTAACAGAACTCATGTTTTCCCCCTAACTAATCCCTCCTTATGACTATCTCTCAAAGGCACTGTCATTCTGCCCATGTTTGCAAACTTTATCCAATCCATTTTCTACTCAACTGCTACATTGATATTCGTAAAGCATGGGTCTGACTGTGTTCCTGCTCTATTCAAGAATGTCCAGGGGCTCCCTATCGCCTTGAGGATAAATTCTTTTGCTTGGCATTTAAAATTCCTTACAATCTGACTCTAGCTTATCTTCCTGAAATGATTACATGTTATCCCCTCCTCATACACTCTAGCCCCCAGCCAAACTGGTCTACTTGCTGTTACCTGTATATGAGATCACATCTCCTTCCTCCATACCCCCGCATAAGCTTTATCCCCTGCCTGGAATGCTCTCCCTCCTTACTTCCATCTGTAGGAACCCTTTAAGGCTCAGAGCAAATCCCACCTAACTCAAGAGGCTTTTCTTGATTCTTCTGGTTGGTTGTTCTCATCCCACTCTCAAAATGCTTTGTTTTAATTTTGTATCTGGGGTGTCCCAAAAGTCTTACCACAGTAAACAGCTTAAAACTGGACAAAGATTTTTGAGACACCCTGCTATTGATATGTTGTCTCTCCCTGGGAGAATGTAAACTTCTTGAGGTCAGCTCCTTGTCTAGTTTTTGTATTTGTATCCATAGCAACTAGCACAACGCCTGGAACAAAGAAGGCATTCAATAATTCTTGATTGATTGACTAATTGACTTCACCTTCCTGAGCCTCAGAGGTTTCCTCATCTGTAAAATGGGGGTAATACTAATTCCATTATCTGTCTCCCAGTAAGTACTTTATAAATCTGAAAGTAGCCACAAAATTGTGAATTCTTACTATTGTTACTTTTCCCTCTTCCTTTTTTAGTTTTCCTCTCCCTCCTGTCTTCCCTGCTTTTATCTTTCTTTTTTCTCAGTTAGCTTCCTCAAAATAGGGCATATTTGGTATGCATCTCAGAACTCTGCTGTGTTCCACTTTAGCTATACTTGGAAAGCACTGAGGTGGTTACTAATTTATTGCTGCCTTCTGCTAAGTGCTTAATGCAAGCTTAATAAAAATCAATACCTGCCAGGGCCCCTCTGTTTTAAAAGTATGCAGCTTGAGTAAACTGTTAAAATATGACAAGGTTAGACAGCTGTGGGATGGCAGAGGAGTGTGTGAGTACATGTTGGGAGGATTAGTATTGTAGAGGGGGAAGAGTGTGAGCCAGGTTGGTTGGAAGGTTTCGGTGGAAGTCTTGGCTCTTAATTAACCAGCAGTCTCTGGTTCAAATCAGTCTTTATCCCTGAGCCTCCATTTCTTTATCTATAAAATGGGGGCAAAGATACTGACACTGTCTGACTTACAGAGTTCTGGAAGAGTGCTTTATAAGCTTTAAAGCAATATACAAATGTGAAATATGTATGTGCTAAAATATATATTTGACATATTAAAATATTATCTATTAAAACCAATATATACATCTGTGTGTGCATGTGTATGTGTATGTATGTATGTATATATAAATAGAAAATCTACCATTTATCTTGACTGTTGTGAGTAGCTATGGGGAAGGTTGGGAAGAGTCTCCTCCTTCATGGCCATAGTAGAGCCCCTGATTCCAAGAAATAGAAAACAAAGTAGAGTCTTTTGAGGAAAAAATAAAGTATATATAGACTGTTCTCCTAATTATTTATTGTGAGAGCAGACTAAGAGAAACTTCTTATGTTAGACTGTAGGCTCCTTGAGGGTAGAAGTTTTTATTTTATTTTTTATTCCTGGAACCTGAACAGTGCTCAGTCATGGCAGGCACATCATAAATGATGTTTGAACTGAATGACTTCTTGAAAGGCCTTAGTAAATATTACATTATGTTCACATAGAATAAAAGGATTGTGTTTTAGACTTTCTCTACTTGGGGTTAACCTCCTATACTAAGGATCTATTGACTATATTATTTGTTGCTGTTGTTTAGTCATTTTAGTCATGTGTCTGATTCTTTGTGATCCTATTTTGGGTTTTCTTGGCAAAGATACTGGAATGGTTTGCCATTTCCTTTTCCAGATCATTTTACAGAGGAGAAAACTGAGGCAAACAGGGTTAAGTGACTTGCCCAGGGTCACACAGTTAGTAAATGTCTGGGGCTGGATTTGAACTCATGAAAATAAGCCTTCCTGACTCCAGGCCCAGAACTCTATCCACAGTACCATCTAGCTGCACTTAACCTCCTGTACTAAGAATATATTAACTACTTATAATAAGAAATAACTTCTATTCAACTCCTGTAATATTGGAATGACAGAATTTCCAGCCTCCCTCAGTCCACTGATTCACTCATTTACCAGTTCATTAATTCACCCAACAAATATTTTATTAACCACTTTCTATGGGCAGAGCTAGGTGCTAGAAAAAGTTTTGATAAGACTGGTTCTCTGCCCTCTTGGAATTTGCAGTTTAGTCTACTAAATATAGCACATAGGCACAAATAATCATAATATACAATATTACATGATCAATAAATTAGGCACAAATAATCATAATATACAATATTACATGATCAATAAATTATAAGTGTGAAAAACAAAGGGCTGTGGAAGGCTGTTTGAGGTGTGTGGTGGGGGGAGAATCATTACCAATAGTAGGTATGAGTGAAGCCTTCATAGAGGAAGTGACAATTGAATTGGACTCCTTAATTGCTGAAGAAGATTTCAACAGTCCAAGTTGGGGAAAAAGGTTATTCCAGGAAAAAGAACCAGTTTTTTCACTGGGAAGTTCCCCTGTCCTGATAGAACACTATCCATTATGAAGAATCACTGTGTCATTGGTTTGGACTAACAAAAGAGAGAAATTTCCCTGTTCCCGAAATAGTTTCATTTTTCTTTCTAAATTATCTCTGTACTGAAAGGTCATAATGAGACTATAAAATGCTCAGAGCTTTTTCCCTTCCTGGAATCAGTGAGTGGTTTGCCTAACAATTCTCTGGAAGAAAAATCCCTGTGGACTTTAGCTTAGTGTCAAAAATGCACAGAACTGAGGCAATGTCCTCTAATTAAATCCTAGGTCACATCAGAACATTTTGTCTAAAACTTCTTGAAGCTTATTATAATCCAAATATTAGCTCAAATTTATTTAGTTCTTTCTAAGCACTCTTCTCATGACTACCCTGTGAGGTAGATAGTATTATTATTATTATCAATATTATTATACCCATTTTAAAGATAAAGAAACTGAGATTCAGAGATGTAAATACATCACTCTAGTACTGTCAGAGTCTAGGCCTGTGTTTTTCCCACTATACCACACTGTCTCTTTCTGGATCATTCAATTCCCTACTTCTAGATTTTAATTACTGGACTTTTTCTACAAAGCCTAAGTCTATAAAGAAGATTCTAAAAAGGCAAAATTCCCTCACAGAGTACTTAATTTTAAAAATTTACCTTATTTATTTTTTAGCATTAATTTTTTAAAAATCTGAGTTCTGAATTCTCTTCCTCCTTCCCACTCCTCCCCCACCTATTGTGAAGCAAAGCAACAGGATAACAAGTATACATGAGAAATCATGCAAAATGTATTTCCATGTTAGCTATCTGCAAAAACAAAACAAAACAAAAAAGCCAGAACTGCGCCCTCCTCCAAAACCAAAAAAAAAAAAGTGAAAAAAATTATGCTTTAATCTGCACTCAAACTCCATCAATTCTTTCTCTGGAAGTAGACAGCACAGTACTTATTTAACTAGTTTCACAACTGCAATCTCTGTGGTTTCATCTATTTCATCATGTGAGTTCCAGTTCAAAATATTTTGACTCTCCAAAATATAGAGACATAGCAAGGCCCATTATTATAATTTCATATACTAGAAATGAGGCATACATCGACAGTTTTTTGAATAAAATCCTTTAGTAGATGAAATAATCAAGATAATTTCTCCTATCAGTGGGAATAAGCATTGTTCTCCAGATCTCAAGAGCATAAATATAACTAACCACATGGTAGAGAGAGAAATTTTCTATCCCTTCTTCTTTTCTTTTTTATTCCCTTTCTAATGGAAGCCTTTATTTGCTAGTAGAGGGCTGAAATCACCTCATATTCTAATACCTTTGACATTTATGCTGATTTAGTCTCATGGGGTGGTGTGAAGGATATCGAGCTTTGATTCCAATTGGGCAAATCACATAATTTCTTTGGGACTCAGTTTCCTCATCAGTCAAATTTGGGTATTAGTTTTTAAGAGTACTTAATCAGTTGTTGTGAGATCAAAAGGGCTAATGCACTACAAGGAAATTTGTAATCTCTAAAGCACTTAAAATGTGTTATTATTCTTATTCCCTGTGAAGCCAAATCACCCTTAAGTAAATTTGTCTAATTTATTTCCTGTTTGATTATTTTCAGGGCAAGTCACTTAACCTCCTGTAATATCTGGTCTGGAAGACCTCTAAGGTCCTTTTTAACTTTAAATCTAGAATCATTTCCTGATTGCCTTGGTGCGTCCCTTCAATCTAAAAGAACAATTATTTTTGTAAGGGAATGGGGGGGCAAAAGGAGAAGAACCTTCCATTAGGGGAGGTCTAGAGCAGGACAGCCTTCCTTGAGGAGAAGGGACAAGACTTGGTCTCTTGGTATAAGTTCTAATGGAAGATTCTTTGCTGTGACAATTCTTTTCATTCTTTTACCTTCATAGGGCTGCAAAGAAAGATGCTGCTATCAGTGATGCCTAGAGACATCTCACATCTTCCATCATATTAAGGAGCCAGCTGAGCCATCCTCCAAGAGCTCAGGTCATTCCAAGATTTTGCTGCATCGCTGCAGAATGCCACCTTTCTTGCCAGCTGGGGCTCCATTACAATGAATCAGCAGCAATGTTGGCAGCTGGGGTCGCTAAATGTGAAAGCTGGGGAAGGTGTTCACGTGGCTGATGTGGAGATGTTTCTGGTTCTCAGTGGAATGATTTAGAGTGGGTAACTAATAACATACAACATCTGATCCAGGAATGTTGTCAATGATTAATTCTTAAATTTTCCCTGCATCTTGGGACGAGACAGAAATACACTGTGGTGATGGAATCAATTGCACTGCAATGAATTTTAAAGAAAAATAGAAAGGGAAGTGTTTAGTTTCATTAGACCAGTTTCAAATTTTCCCTTCACTTTTGTCTCAGCCTTCTGCTGCAGGGTCTCAGTGGCTGGCCTTCAGCACCATATGCTTACATTTGACATTGGTTTTACAAATACCTTTGGAAATACAGAGCTAGAAGGGATTATGTGCTATATCCTGAGAAGCAGAGTATTACAGTGGGAAGAGCAAAGGATTTGGAGTTCTGCTCCTTAGAACCTACATGACCTTGAGTAAGTACTTATCCTCTTTGGGCCTCAACTTCCCCATCTGTAAAATGAGGGGGTCAGATTAGATGGCCTGAAAAGTTTGATGCAGCTCTGAATTTGTAATTCTGTGATCTTATCATATATGTCTGTAAGGAACAGAGCTGGGATTTGAACCCTGGCTGTTTAACTCCAAAGACTCAGCATTTATTTGATTTCCTAACACTATTTTCAAGGTGGTAAAGCTTTTTCTGTCAAAATTAAGTGAAGAATGGCAACTTAGCCACCATTAATTATCTCAAAACAGGCTCTAAAAAATACCATTCAGTTGTTTTTTCAGTCATTTTTCAGTCATGTCCAACTCTATATGACCCCACTTGGGGCTTTCTTGGCAAAGATAGTAGAGTGGCTTGCCATTTCCTTCTCCAGCTCATTTTACAGAGGAGGAACCTGAGGCAAACAGCGTTAAGTGACTTGCCCAGGGTCACAGAGCTACTGTCTAAAGCTGGATTTGAACGCAGGAATATGTCATCTTGACTCCAGGCCCAGCACAATAACCAATGAACCAACTAGCCGCACCCAAAAAACACCGTAGACATTATCAAGATTGAGTTGAAAATACTGTTATTAAGGCTGTCTGGAAGAAACATTAGATAAATATGTTAGTTGACAAAAAAAATTTCAGCATGTAAAATTTTCACTAGCTTTCCTTTCTTACTGTTAATGTGATAGCAATGATACATTCATAGGGACTGAAGAGACATTAAATAGCCTAAAGTAATGAAGGAAAGCAATGAACTAAATCTTTATTTTGCATTAAAATTATGCACATACAACTCGATGTATTTAAAATCTCCTCTAATTTATTTTAGGTCCTGATCCTACAGGTCACTGGGGCAGTTGGGTGGCAGGTAGGATTCTGATAGCCTGAAAGGACTTTTCTGGTTCATATAAGACAAAGGGTCCTAGAACTAGAACTAGAAAGGGGCTTTCTGGTCCAATTTCAGCATTTGATAGGGAGAAAATTGAGGCTCAAAAAAATTAAATCACTGGCCCAGGGACACACATAATTGTCAGAAGTGGGATTTTAACCCAGATTCTCCAGAGGCAGTAATCTTTCCATTGTACCACATGTTCTTACTTTTCTAAATTATTAAGAAAAAGAAGCTAAATGTTGAAATTTGAAGTATAGAAATTTCTTTCCTTTGATGAATAGCCTTTCTAGGGACAGAATATTCCATGGATGCATTTGGCCAATAAGCCTTGCCTGTCCTCAGATTGTTTTATTGGCAAAGATGGTGAATGACAAAGCAAATAAAATTAAATATAAAATGACCCCATGTTTCCAGTCAGATTGTGTTTCTTTTACCAAATCTTTTATCATCAATCTATTAACCTACAGAACACATGTAGATAAAGGTGATCAATTCTAAGAAGGATCTGGAAATACTGCCCAAATGAACAAAAATATGAGCATAAGAATGAGAGGCAACACAGAAAAAGCAAACTAGTACCAGCTCAACCATTTACTAGACGAATGATCTTGGGCAAGTCACCTAACCCCTATGGGTCCTAGCTTCCTCATCTGTAAAATGAAAGAAGAGATTGAACTCAGAGTATGTTCTAAACTCTTGCCCAGTACTAAGGGCATCTTTGGAGACTGCATTAGGGAAGCTGTCTATAAATATGGGCTGGCACAGAGCCATCTATTAGCTACTTGTGTTTTCCCATCCCCCCTAAATTACTGCAGTTCTGCAGTAAGCAGGCTGACCAGTCACTTAGCAGTGAGTCCAGGCTTTGTAGCCAGAGTGTCTAAGGAGTCAGGCTGAGGGTAAAGAGTTGGCTTTGACCAGCCAGTGCAGAAAATGACCCGAGGTGCCCTTGCAGACAATTAGCCATAAACTTCTCCCTTTTTTCTCCTGTATGTGCACATCCTGTACCCTTGTACTCCAACATTAAGGCAAGGCAGTCAGGCTGCCACGTCTCTTCCATGCATTCCTCTTCTTTGAGAAATTATTTTCTCATTTAAGGTCTCCCTTGATGTTCATCTGAACTTAATTTTACTTCTGTGAAACAGGTTAGGATGGGGGTAGGGAGCAAGAACCCATGTGGCTTTCTGGGCTCCATAAACCTATTAAGATAGCTGGAGTCCTAAGCACTGTTACTCCTCCAACATGCAAATGAAAGAGGCTGTAATTGGAATTCCAGTAGACCTACAAGGTAAGGTAGAGATGGAGAGCAATTTGAGATGGTGTTTCTGTAGGGTCTTTGTGCCTATACTGTAGGAAATCAGAATTGCTATGGCCAGGGAATCTGAGTATGGAAAGGAGTTTGTCCAACTGCTACATAACTTGAAAGTGTGCCATTCCTGAATGTGAACTGATCTCTCTTTTATTTTTTTTTAATTTTACCAAATGCTTTATTAACTTCTAGTTTACATCATTCATTTCCTCAAGATTTTCCCCGTTTTTCCCCCACCCACCACATCAAAATAGCAATCCCACTGGATATCTCCTCCTCCAATTCTCTCTCTCCCATATCTTCTCCTATACTCCCTCCAACTTTCTAGTAGGGCATGTTGGATCTCTATGCTCCAGTGCCTGTATATCTTATTTCCCATTTACGTGTAAAATAATATTAATAATAGTACATATATATGTGTGTACATATATATGTATATTAAACATTTGATTTTAAAACTTTGAATTCCAGATTCATTCCCTTCTTCCCTTGTCACCCACCCTCACTGGGAAGATAAGCAATTCAGTATAGGTTGTACATGTGTAGCTATGCAAAATATTTCCATAGTAGATATATTGTAAAAGCCTGACTATATTTCCCTCCCTCTTATCCCACCTCACACTTGTTCCATTCTCTACTTTGATCCTATCCCTCTTCAAAAGTGCATACTTCCAACTTCCTTCCCCCCTAGCCTGCTCTCCCTTCCATCATCCCTCCTCTCATCCCCTTCCCCCTTACTCTCCTGAAGGGTGAGATACCGTATTTAGGGTGTATGTCATTCCCTCCCCAAGCCAAACTCAAGGAGAATAAGGTTGACCCATTCCCCTCTGACTTCCTGTTCTTCCCCTCCTCTGCAACCTTTTTCCCTTACCTCTTCCACATGAGTTTACCCCAATCTGTCTCTCCCCATCTCCTCTCATTATATTCCTCTCTCACCTCTTAATTTCACCTTTTAAGTATCATCCCTTCCCATTAAACTGGTCCTGTGCCCTGTATGTATACCTGTACACCTATATACACATATTCATATATGTACTCATACGCCCATATACCCGCCTATATAGACATATATATGTATGTGTGTGTATATGTATATACACAGACATTTCTATTCCCTTCAATTATTCTCATACTGAGAAAAGTTTCATCAGTTACAATTATCATTTTTCCATGTAGGAATGTTAATAGTTCAACTTTGCTAAGTTCCTTATGATTTCTTTTCCCTGTTTACCTTCTCGTGCTTCTCTTGCTTCTTCTATCTGAATGTCAATTTTTCTATTCAATTCTGGTTTTTTCCATCAAGAATGCTTGAAAGTCCTCTATTCCACTGAATGACCATATTTTCCCCTGAAACATGATACTCAGTTTTACTGGGTAGGTGATTTCTTGGTTTTAATACCAGCTCCTCTGCCCTCTGGAATATCATATTCCAAGCCCTTCAATGCCTCAGTGTAGAAGCTGCCAGATCCTGTGTTGTCCTGATTGTGTTTCTACAATATTCAAATTGTTTCTTCCTGGCTGCTTGTAATATTCTCTCCTTAAACTGGGAATTCCTGAATCTGGCTATAATATTCCTAGGAGTTTTCTTTTTGGGATCTGTTTCAGGAGGTGATTGGTAGATTCTTTCAACCTCTGTTTTTCCCTCTGGTTCTAAAACATCAGGACAATTTTCCTTGAGAACTTCTTGAAGGATGATTTCTAGGTTCTTTTTTTGATCATGGCTTTCAGGTAGTCCAATAATTTTTAAATTATCTCTCCTGGATCTATTTTCCAGGTCAGTAGTTTTTCCAATGAGATATTTCACATTGCCTTCTATTTTTTCATTTGTTTAATAGTATCTTGATTTCTCATAAAGTCACTAGCTTCCATTTTCTCCAATCTAATTCTGAAGGAATGATTCTCTTCAGTGAGCTTTTGAGGTTCTTTTTCCATCTGGCAAATTCAGCTTTTTAAGGCATTCTTCTCCTCATTGCCTTTTTGAGCCTCTTTTGCCATCTTAGTCTATTTTTTAAGGTGTTACTTTCTTCAGTCAGGTTGTTGACTCTCATTTCATAATTTTTTTGCATCATTCTCATTTCTCTTCCCAATTTTTCCTCCACTTCTCTTATTCGATTTTCAAAATCCTTTTTAAGCTCCTCTATGGCCTGTAATCAGCTTGCATTTTTCTTGGAAGCTTTTGATGAAGGAGTTCTGACTTCAGTCTTCCTCCTGTTCCATGCTTTGATCCTTTTTGTCCCCCAAATAGGAGTTTAATATTGGATTCCTCTGTTTGCTTTGCTTACCTCATTTACTCATGTTGCCATTCAATTACTTGACTTTTGGGCTTTTTGCCACAGTAGGACTCTGCCAGACAGGGGAGGTATTAGCTGGGTGCCCTCTCTGAAGCCTCCACACGCTCTGGCATGCTAGTCACACACCCCAGGACCTCCACCCTAGACCACAATCCAGATCCAAGCAGGTTAAAGCAAGAGCAATTACCCCTCAGACTGGTCTCTTGGTCCCCCTACAGTCTGCAGGCCAGGAGCTAAAGCTGCCACATGGTAGCAGCTGTGCTGTGGTGCCTCAGTGGCTTTTCCCTCCAAGGGATAAAGGCTGATGCACTCCCAAACTACCGGATCCCAAAGTCCATACTTCACTGACCTCTCACTTTGTCCTTAGCTTCTGTGGGTCGATAATTCTGGAAACCACCACAGCTGCTGGTGATCTGAAATCCCTCCAGCCAGAGGGTAGTCAGGCCGTTCCTGGGGCTAAAACCTCCAGCTGGCAAGGGGCTGGGGTCGGCTCCCAGAGCTCTGTGCTGGCTGCTCCCTGCCAACCTGCTGGGCTGTCCTCAGTGGGAGGTTAGCTTCTCTGTGTCATTTTGTGGGTTCTGTAGCTCCAAAGTTTGTTCAGAGTCACCTTTTACATGAATTCTCTCTCTTCTTTCATGGAAGAGTTAATAATACTCCTCTTTTCCTTCCCTTTTCTCATTCCCCTCAAGGGCTTAGCTACCATTTAATAAATAGAACCCTGAAAACAATAAGGCAGTATGGTATTGTGGATAGCAGAACTTTTACTGAAATGAAGTCTGGGGACCATAATTCAAATCCAAACTCTGCTCCTAGCTTTAGGATTAGTGATTTAATCTCTGTGGACCTCAGTTTTTCTGAGAGATAATAATGCTTTTGTACCACCACACAGGAAAGATATGAAGAAAGCATTCTATAACTCTTAAAGCACTATAGATGTGAGCTATTATTTATTTGGCTGTGACAAACCTATGTTCTTATTCAAATGTAATGAGTTGTGTACCCAGCTTCAGCTGGCCACTTGATACTTGGTTATCTGATCTTTTTCAATAATTGAAATAAAAATGTTTTCATGATGCTAAAAAAAAACCCATCAATTTATTGAGATGAAAATATGTTAAAAATAACCATAAGATTGAATTAATTTTTTTAACAAATGCTGCTCTTTTTTATTTTTATGTAGACAGTGTCCTAATGATCATATGATTGATATTCTTTTCTTTCTACTCTATTGCAGAATCATTTAATTAATTGATATTAATTGAAGACACTAATTTTATGTCACTAAGCTAAGACCTGAGGAAATACATAAGACATGGTCCCTTGTCCTTAAAGAATTAATTTTGCATGGCAAAATAAAGACAAGTAGATGAGAGTATTGGACATGGAATTTAAATTAGAATTCAATTTGAATCCTTGACCTAGGAAGGGTAGGTAATATGTTGGATATCATAATTGGGAACCAGTGATATCTCAAAAGGCTGGAATGATTGGCTTCCATAGGTTCCCCAAGTGAGTGATACACCCCTTGGGGGCTGCTGGGGAGTGGTACTAGCCTTGTGTGCAACTGGGGGGCACTGAATAAAAATAAGGGGACAGTGGAAGCATAAGGAAAAAAGAGAATTTTGAAAAACCATTCATACATGTTTCATCTGTTGTGTAGCAGAGTTAAAATTGTAGTGATTACATTATTTTCCAAATAAACACACAAAATGCAAGTTATAAGTGATCAGTGGTCAAGTCTGCCACCAGGTCTTAACAAGCAAGTGTTGATAGGCAAGTGTGTCACGAGTTGTCTGGAAGTCCAGCATGCACTCACAGAAATATGTACTTGTAATGATTTGTTTACAATATGATACTATTTTGTTACATGTTGTAATACTGCATCATCAAAAATTCAATGTAAGAAAAAACCCACAAATTTGCAATAATTTATTAAATTTGTGTCATTTAAAATATAAAAAAATTTTTAAGTGACAAATTACAAAAAAAACTGTTAAAGGGTTAAAGAATGTATATTTACAGGGGGCACTGAGTAATATTTTTTCTTGAGAAGGCAGCAGTAGACCAAATAAGTTTGGGAAACTCTGGTCTAATAAGATGAAATTTAATAGGGATAAAGTAACATAGCCTTGCCTTGCTAGACAACAATTTAAATGAAAAAATAAATTAGGAGTTTTAGAAAACTGTTAAAAATATGGCATTGAAGCAAAAAAAAAAAGCTTATGTGATTTTATACTGCATAAATAGAAGTTTGATTCCAGAATGATCATCAAGCCACATCTGGGCTGCTGTGTTCAGTTTGGAATACTATATTTTAGGACAGACATTGACAATCTGAAGTTTATCAGGAGGAGGGTGACCAGAACAATAATAAGACTAGAAATGTAGCCATATTAAGATCAGTTTAAGGAACCAGAGACATTTAGCAGAGAACAGTCTACGGGGGGAATGAGGAACATGATCCCTGTCTTGAATACTTTAAAGAGTAATCATGCAGAAGAGAGATCAGACTTGTTTTGCTTGGCTCCAGGTAGAACCAGGATCAATGGGTGGAAATAAAAGAAAGATTTCAATTCAATGGAAGCAAAAGTTTTAAAACAATTTGAACTATCCCAAAGGGTAATAATCTTGAAAGGTAATGGGTTGGGATGGGTAGGGGGCACAGTGAATAGAGCACCAGCCTTGGAGTCAGGAGGACCTGAGTTCAAATCTGGCCTCAGACACTTGACACACTTACTAGTCATGTAACTTTGGGCAAGTCACTTAACCCCAATTGCCCTCAAAAAAAAAAAAATAAAGAAAGGTAATGGATGCCAATTATCAGACTTCATCAAACAGAGGCTAGAAAAGTTTCTTAAAGTATTTTTCATTTATAAACCCCTTTGATGATTTTCTGAAGTCTATGGACACCATCTTAAAATAACATTTTTAGATGCATAAAAAATACGTAGGATCACTAAGGAAACCAATTATGTTGAAATACCATTATCAGAATACATATTAAAAACATATACACACAAGTTCATGGAGGAGAGGTTCAGAACCCTTGGCCAGACACTTCTTAGTGGTGTCTTCCTATTTAGATATGAGTTGGACTACTGGATAAACCTCTGAGGTTCCTTCCAAAATAGATATTTTATGATTGAAGGCACTGAAGATTTTTTAATAGTAGAGTAACATATGATTAGAAGCTAAGCGTTAGCAAGATTAATCTGGCTGCCATGTGCAGGGTGAATTTTGGAGACTGATGGCAGAAAGACTGGTTGGGCGTGGCTCCCCACAAGGTTAAGTCAGAGAATAAAAATAGAATTGAACAGTTTTTGTGAAAGTCTGAGAACAAAGGTATTACACTGGTGTGATGTGGTAAGTCTCAACTAGGGTAGTGGCAGTGTAGGAATGGGAAGTTAGGAATGCATGTGATTTTTTTCAAAGGAAGAATCTAGTAGAGGATTGGGGTGATTAATGAATAAAGGGTATATTCTACCTTTTGTTAATGAGTTGATTTGTAATGAAGATGTTGAAACATATTTTAGATATTAACATCAGCAAATATTTATTAGGTGTCTACTATTATGAAAGGCACTGTGCTAGGAAGACAAAAAAGAAATAGTCCCTGTTTCCAAAGAGCGTACATTCTTCTAGAAGGATATACATATTCATAGTAACTCTAAAACTAATCAATTAGAGGAGGGAGAACATTTTAGCTACTAGAAAGAAAGCTTCAGAGAGGAGGTGTTATCTAAGCTGGGACTTTAAGGAAGACTAGGGTTCTGAGAGGTGAAGATGAAGATAAGATAAGGAGGTAAGTGCTTCTTGGGTGTGGAGCCATCAAGTGGGAGATGGAATATTGAGTTTAAGGAAGAGCTTGTAGCCATTGTGACTAGACAGTAGAGTGAGAAAAGCAATGAGAATTAGGGCTAAAATAAAGTGTAGGTTGTAACCAGTTAATGGTGGGCCTTAAAAGCTATGTCAAAGGGTTTATATTTTATCAAGGATACAATGGGGAACCTCTGGAGATAAGAAATGTTGAATTCAAGATAATGGGAACTTCTAGGTGGAAATAGTATATGGAAAGGAACATAGGACTTGAGTTTTGAGAGGGGAGGACAAGGTTGGTGTAGGTACATATTTGGGAGGCTGAGGCATCGCCAAGGGCTAAGTATTGAGACCTGTCATCATAATAATACTTCACTTACCTTGAGGTTATACTTCTGGCAATCTCTATCATTCAAAACACAGTTAAGGATCCAGAAATAAGTTTTTTATTGAAGAAAAGAAATTGCTTTATGTGTATGCTCGGGCATGTGTATTTGTGTTTGTTTCCCTCAGTATGAGTTAGCTGATATATTTAGTTCATTATCAAGGAACATATGAATACTTTATGATTATGGTTCCACAATAGCAAAACAAATATTTGAAAACAACAACTCTCAGACAATTAATTGATTGTTTGTTCTCAAAGAGCACCCAAACAAGCTGGTCTGATTTTTTTCCCCCAGATCAGCAAGGAGACATGGCCCATGTTTTCTCCCTCCCTCTCCCATTAAAGGGAAAAGAAATAGCCATTCTGACAACCCAATAAGGCTAATGGACAAATAAAAACAAACTGGGGTCCAAGTTAAAAAAAGTTGTGCACATAAGTCAATAGCATTTAATAAAAACAATCCATTCTAGGCCTTCCCTTTCACTAAACATCAATGCTCTCTTTTCCCTTTGATACCAAATTCAAGACTGAAATGATGATTCCTAAACTGACAAGCTATCCAAGGCCTCAAAAATTCATCCCTCACAGAGACTTGGATATATTTTTAGAATTCAGCATCCCAAACGAAGGCAACATGAAAATTCAGATGTATACTGCACCTCATTAGATAACCAAAGTTGTGGTTATCAGAGATCCTTCTCTGTGACTGTAAATAGCCACAGACCTGACAAACTTGTCTTTAGCGGGTTTTTGAATCATGATAGTAGTTCACTTGTGAAGGCAGACAACTATCCTAGCACTTGGAAGATGAATAAAAAAAACCTTTCTGGTCTGAGATTTAGCTAATTGGACTGTGTAATGTTATTCAGCAGGAGAATTATTTTGACACCAATGTTGGAGAGAAATGATTATAGGCAGTAGAGGCCTTGTTCATTTAATCCCAAGGCTCTAAAATGGTAAACACAAATCAGGGTGTCATTTCTGTAGTAGAGGTGAAGAGTAGAAAACTATAGCATATATTAAATTATTAGAATGTAATAGAAAGAGCCAACTAAGTACAAATGTATTTTTTGCCCTCCCTCTGTCTCTCTCCTTCTTCTCTGCCTGGCTCTCCTGGAATTTTTAGGGATAGAAAATCATTGCTGAGTCTCTTGGAATTTTTAGGGAAAGAAAATCTATCCTCTTCTCACCTGGAAATAGAGACCTCAAGAGCTACTAGAAAACATAGTTCCCCTTACAGCCTGTCAAGTGCATAGAACTCTTAGAGCTATGCTAAAGTTGGTATGGCAAGGCTGATATTGCATGATTAGAAGCCTAGCTAATTATAGGCACCCCTTTGGTCTTGTTACAGGCTACACCCTTATATTATGCTAAACTTTATTGATACACGCTCACATGTGCTGAAGCACTCATTGAGTGGGGAGACATTCTTTTCTCCTGAGTAAACTTGAAAAGGATTTTCCCTTTCCAGGTTTAAGATGTTTCTCTGCCCCGTGGGTTTGAGATTTCAGCTCACTGTATGCATGTACACACACACCTCACAATACCTCTATTATTATAACACACCTCTGCTCACATTTTATAACTGGGAACTAGAGATGGTTGAGTGATTTGTGCAGAGCTCATGGGAGGAGTAAGTTAAAGAACTTTAGTGTATCAATACGTTGAGAGATCACTGTCTTCCCTGTCCTTCAAGGGGTTCTCAAAGTCTACAGCAGTTGAGGGTAAGCTCTGGAAGGTTCTCCCAAGTTGGAACAGCTTCAGGTAGAGGTTCAGGGATGGAATGCATGTCTGGAGCTTGGATCAGCAGAGATTAATTTGGAGAGGGTCCTCCCTAGATTGGCTAGAAATAGGTTGAATTTTTCAACCCTGATAATTCTTGGAGACCATTCACTAAAATCTGGAGGGCTGTGATCTGTATCAGTGGTACTCACAGTGATGTGATTACAAAATTATATTATACAAAATATTTTTTGACATATATTGTTACCCTGGTCTAACTCAAACCACTGTAAACATCAAATGAGGCAATTGATGTGAAAGTACACCCTTTGTCTTAATAGGACCAGGGGTTTTCTTGAATTGGGAAACTCCAGAGAAGGATCACTGTCCACCAATATAAATTAGCCCACTCTGCAATTCGTCATCTTAGAATTTCCTAAGGCACAGAGGAGGTCACTCAGTCAACATGCAAGGAACTGTATTGTCTTCATGAGGCCATTCTTCATCCATTATGCCACATTGCCTCAAAAATATTTTGAAAAACTACAAAGTAAAAATGCAAGATATATAACAAATACATAGGAATAAGATGCTTCTGGAGAAGAACAAAAAGAAGATAGTAACTTTAGAAGTGGTAGTAGAGCATTACTGTTAAAGATATGAATATTAACTTTTAAAAATACCCATTTGTGAGACAATATGTACACATCACATAGTAAGTACTTAGCAAATGCTTGTTGAATTGATTTGAAATATTTTTAAAGTGATGAATGGGGAAATTAAATCCAAACAAACATTATTTCTTGAAGAATGGATGCTTGACTCTGAGAACTAGAACATATCAAAATGATGAAACATGTAGCTAGATTCTCATATTGCATAATCCTGTGGGAAATGAGTCGACTTCTCCCACTGGGTTTCATATGATGAGAGGAAAAGTCAATTCATTATATCTTAGTACAGAAATCACAGAGAAAAAACTGAAAAAGAAGAGAATAATTACATAATGTTGTGGGAGGATGATGCTTTGTGGGGGCAGTCAGGAAGGATTATTCTCCGATTAAAGAAATTCAACTTTAATCAATATTTTCTTTAGTCTCATCAAATCAAAAATAATTTTCTCTGATCCTAGAGACACAGAAATATCATTTTCAAGGCAGCAAATGATAGTCCTTGACTAATAAAGCACCATTTTCATATCTGATGTCTTTCAAATTTGCTTCTTTATAAAATCTTGAGGGAAAGAAAGAATTTTTTCATTTCAATATTAAGATTTCAAAGGTAAATTTTGAAGTCTAATATTTGGGAACTTATTCATTTTACTCATATGAATAGAGTCATGCTTTTTTTAAAAAAGGTAAATGTTATACTGGAGGAAATAGATTTCACCTTCTAGATTTCACCACAGTCTACCCACATTCTAGAAATATATTTAGAAGCAGCCAATGGTTAATTTCATAATTTTTGAAATAGTAATCTTTGTGAAGTGGTAAAATAAAGAAAACAAAAGGTAGTATAAGGCTTTTTTTAAAATTTTTAGAATCATCTTTTTAAGTCTTGAATGCTCTTATACACATAATCTTGAATATCCCATATAACATTCCTTATAATCATATTTATAATCTGTATAGAATTAATCTTACAAAAAAATCAAAACATCATCAGATTCTCATGGATAATGATCATTACTTATGCTGCTATATTCTTAGATATGAACTCATTCATAGCATGTAATTCATTTCCTAGGAATGTCAATAGACCATAAAAGATTTCCTGAAGACCAGTGGTACTTTATGAGGTCTAATCCTGGAACTCTGTACTGTGCAGAAACACAAAGACACTGTGCTCTCTGGTCCTCTGTAAGGAGGAAGAAAATACCTTCCTTAAGAGAAAATTATTTATTTATTTTGCCTTTTGGTGGGGCAATTTGCCCAAGGTTACACAGCTAGTTTTTTTTTTGTGTGGATGTTAAGCGTCTGAGGCCGGAACCGAACTCACGTCCTCCTGACTCTGGGGCTGGCGCTTTACTCACTGAACCACCTAGCCACCCTGAGAAAATTATTTATTGAGAGGTAAGCATGGTATATTACTGTAGAACCCATGCTTGGAGGCAGCAACAAAGATCAGGGTTTGAATCACATCGCTAAGCACTTACAAAACATGATGTGCCAAGCTCTTGGCTAAGTCCTGGAAAAAAATAAAGAAAAACAAAAGACAATCCCTACAACATGCAAACAAATAGGTACAAAGCTGGATACATATAGGATAAATTAGAGATAATAGACAAAGAGAAGGCACTGGGATTAAGGGGGCTTGGGAAAGGCTTCTTTGTACAAGGTCTAATGTTAGCTAAGATTTGAAAGAAACTATGGAAGCCACGAATCCTGACTGTAATCCTTATTGACCATGTGACTTACAGTAGGTCACTTAACTTCTTTGAGGTTCTTAACTTCTTAACTTTTTTGAGGCTCAATTTTCTCATCTGGAAAATGAGGATAATAGTACTTGCAATACCTTATTTCATAGTAATGGGCTATACAAATGTGAGTTATTTTTTTTTTTTAGAAAATAGTAGGAACATATTATTTCCCCAGTGGATTTTTCACATCTATAAGATAACATAGACAAAAAAAAAGCCATAATACAACCAATGTATGAGGATTGGGAATGTGGGAGAACGGATGTAGGCCTTGGTGGAAGAACAAATAACTAGGGCCAGGAAATAAATACCTTTTCAGTTACTATCAGATTGTTACCCAGCTCACACTGTCCTAACCATGTTTCTGGGTGACCATGTACAAATAAGTAAGTGGATACTCTGTAGTCTTATTTCATATTATTTCCCCTTCACATGCCTTCCAGTTCAGTGATAAAATGGGCCTGCTAGCTGTTTTTGCACATGACATTCCATTTCATGCCTCTTTTGCATAAGGTATCCCACATCTGGAATGCACTCTTAGAATTCTAGCTTCTTTAAAGGTTCATCTCAGTTTCCACCTCCCACCTAATGTTTTTTTCTGATCTCCCAAGTTATTTACATTTCTTCTTTCTTGAAATTATTTTATATTTTCTGTCTTGAGTACTTGATATATCCCACAAGAAAAATCTAAGCTCCTTGAGGGCAGGGCCTATTTCTTTCTCTCCCCTCCCTCATTTTCTCTCTCCCTTCTCCCTCCCTTTCTCTCTCCCCCCCTCTTCTCTCTCTCTCTCTCATATCCCCAGTGATAGGCTGAGTGTCTTTCATAGTAGGTGCTTAATGAATGTTTGTTTAATTTATTAGATAGATTAATTTATTTATTAGTTTATTTGGGGGGAAGGATTTTTAAAACTATCTTCTCTTTTAAACTTAAAACCTGATCCCCTCAAGAACTGATTGTTTGTCATGGAGAGTGATGCAGGGGAACAATGCTGTTAAAGCAAACAATTTGGAAAGCTGTTCAAACTTTGATCAAAGGCAATGACCAACCCCTGATTCCAGAGGAATGATGGTAAAACATATTATCTACTTCCTGACAAAGAAGAGAAGAACTTACAATTCAGAATGAGAAATATGTTTTTTTTTGGACATGGCCAATGTGAAAATTTGTTTTAACTATGCATAATTGTTGCAATGATAAAATTTTTTTTAAAAAAACCATTCACTTGGTAGGGGGTACGTGGGAAAGAGATAAAAATCAATTTTTGTCACTGAAAATTTTTAATTTAAAAAATGAAAAAAAGTGACATGGCTTGCTAGTTCAAGACTTTGCAAGTGTTGAAGACTCTGAGTGAATGAATAACGTATCAATAACCTTGAATTTTAAAAAATATATCAGCAGAGCACAAGCTCTGGTAAGGGTCTACCTTGGACTACAGGTCCCCTTACAGATTGTATGTCTGCTGTCTAAGAACTAGCCTTTCTAAGTGTGGAAGCAACACTGGTGGTAAGTTGGTTCTCAAGTGATGAATTCTTGGCTGTGGTGTAATAACAAGCACCCTCGCACATCCAGTATGGCCTGCTAGCACAGGCTCTTTGATGTGCTTTGCTAAAGGAAAGACAACTTTTAAAGGGATCAACAATCTTACTTTAATTACAGATAAGTAGAAAATACAAACAGAGAAATTAGTACAGAGATTCAACAGACAGGGCTCCTACTGTCTAAACAAAGTAAGACAACCACCTACATACATCACTGGATCAGGAGAGCACAAACCTCTGAGGAGTTGGGGGGCTCTTAACAAATGGCTACTTAGAGTCCCATCCAGTGAATCAAAAGGTCCTTCTCATAAGCAACCCCCTCAAATACCAACCTCCCGATAGTTCTCAACTAATAGGCTTAGAGCCCAAAGGTACCACAACCCTTGTGACTCAGTGCCTAATTAGCTTAGTACCAAAAGGTGTGAAAGCCTTCCCAGAAGCAAGCCTCCCCCTAAACAAGCTCCTCTTTAGACAAGTTCCTCCCCCAATGGGCTCTACATGACTCAGAATGTATCACAGCTGTGACTGAAATACCTGTGTATCTTTAGTCCTGGGAACATGGCTCCTGTTCTAAGGGAAAAGGGGACACATATGGTCACATAGGCCTATTAATGGGAAGATCTTCATATTCCATTAACATTACCCATGATGACTAATGAAACAGTGGCCCTTGGTTCTGAGTGACTCTCCAGTGATGGTGGCAGACTGGTGAAAAAGGAGGCATAGGGTATTAAAAATTATGAACTTTTGACTATTTATAAACATTGCCTTAACTGTTGGTACTCTAAATATGAAGTCTTTGTTCAACAAATCATAAGATAATATGTTAGTGGAAGAAATGAACTGTTTCTAAATTGAAATTCTCCCTATAAATGAAATTAAAAGATATAAAAAAGTTATAGATAAATGGAAGTATGAAGCAATGAAAAGAGACTAAAGGCATATAGATTATTCAGAAATCTCATACCTACATATTTTGAATATTTTCCTCAAGAGTAAAAATACAGAAAGCAATGGGTATGTCAGGTACCGAATTACATAAAACACACACACACACACACACACACACACGTACACACATATGCACGAAAAGAAAAAGAAATTGACTTTATCTTGACAGAAATTTCCTGATTATTGATGTGGGAATTTCTTCATAACATCTTTCTGTGTTCAACCAAATCATTAACAAAAAAAATAAAGATTAAGATCTAGGCAAATTGGAAGAAAAGATAAAGAAAATAAGTTATTGATTCTGAGAACAGTTGAAAATGGAAAGTGGAAAAAATTTAAGATATTGATTCTAATTATCACCAATCTTAGAGATAAACTGATATAATAATAACTGATTTTATATAGTAATTTACACACAGTTACATTTGAGTTGCACCATTACCCTGCAATGTGGTGACTATGGATATTATTATTCCTCTTATTCCTATCAGGGAGTTTTAAGTCTATGGTCACAAAGCTGGTAAGTATGAGATGTAGAATGTGAGCCAGGTATGCCTGATTGCAATTCTAGCAACTCGATCTACTACCCAATATTACTTAAGTGAGGAGACCAAAATGCTCAGAAAACACTTCAGTCAGCAAATACTTAATCTTGTGCCCATACTATAGTATCAAGGACAGTGCCAATATGGAGTATGTCCTCATTTGTAAAATATTATCCAGGATTATGATAAAAGACTTCAAGCAATATCACCTCCACCAAATTTCTCAAGAAGTTGAAGAGAAGAAAATGAGTCTAAGACATTTGTTACAAGAGCCAACTAAGCCACCTACAGAGCAAACAAAGCCAGCCAACAAACAGACAAGAAATGGGACAGATCAGTCAAGTTTCTACAGTCATCAATTTTCACCATGGTGACTTTTACAACTCAGCTCTTAATGTGAGAAAGTAAAAATGATATTAGGGAAAATGAAACAAGACCTGATATGGAAGAAATATCTTCTGGATGTAGAACAATTTAAAAGTCATTCAGAGAATATTTTTTATATATTTTTAAAAAGTGTTTATCACTTGGGATTTTTCAAAATGCATGAAATAATCTAGCATCTGGAGCTATTTCTTGACCCCAGATCCCAGAGCTGTTTCTTGACACATAAAGGCATCATTTCAATCTCTCGATGACAAGATGTTGCCATGAATCATGAAACATTCTAATCTCATAAGCATCCAAATTGTAAGTAATCCAGAAATGAATGGCAACTATAAAATGGAAATAATAACAACCTCTATCTCTCAGGGTTGTTGTCAAGATAAAATGACTTAGTATTTGTAAAGCACTTTGCAAACTTGAAAATGCTATATAAATGTAGGCAGCTATAAATAAATATAGGTGGCACAGTGGGCAAAGCTTGAAGTCTGGAGTTCGGAAAACTCATCTTCATGAGTTCAAATTTGGCTTCAGACACTAACTTTGTGACCCTGGGCAAGTCACTTAATCCTGTTTGCCTCAGTTTTCTTATCTATAAAATGAGTTGGAGAAGGAAATAGCAAACCACTCCAGAATCTTTGCCAAGAAAACACCAGATAGGGTCACAGAGAGTTGGATACAACTGAAAAGACTGAACCAAAACAAAAATAGCATGTGATGACCATGACTTATATGTAAAAAGTAGCATTAAAATATCAAGGGGCTAGCATGGTCGGAAAAGCAATAAAAGAAAACAAAAGGACATCCTGAGTATTGTACTGGTATGTACTATATACTGAAGACATAATGATGATGATGATAGACAGTGCTTTAGGGTTTGCTGAGCACTTTACAAATATTATCTTACTTGATTTTCACAACAACCCTGGGAAGTAGGTGTAATTATTATCCTCATCTTGCACATAAGAAAACTGAGATAGGCGGCTTACTCAGGGAGACACAGTAAGTGTCTGAGATGGGATCTAAATTCACTTGACCCCAGGACCCGTGCTTTACCTAACGCACCACCTAGTTACCTTTTTAGAAGACCTTCAAAACATTGGGCACCTTGGATATCTCCTGTGGGGAAGGATAAGGATAGAGACTGAACCTGTAATTTCATTGGTAAAGGGAATTCTTAGATAAGGAAGCCTTCTTTGCTAATATAGGTCAGTAATTTCTCTGCAACTAATATTCTTAGAGAGATGCTTAGAGCACTGAGAGGTTAAGTGACTTGTCCAGGGTCAAAAAGCCAGGATTTGTCAGAGGTAGATCTTGAACTACTGGCTTCCTGGCCTCACAACCAGCTTTCTACCTACTATTCCACATGAACAAGAATCACCCAGCATGAGAAAGCAGAAAGGTCATCAGATGCACTGTTGGAAGAAGCGCTCACAGTAATGATCCATCAAAGTATGGAAGAAATGAGGTAATGAGTTAAAATTTTAAAATATAAAACAGATTTGCCACATGTATCTTATTTAATAAAAGATAGCTACTTTGGGTTAATTGTTAAAGGATGGTTACGGAATGCATTTGACTCATTGCATGTCAGGGTGGGAAGAATTCTTAGAGACCAGAGAGTTTGAACTCATTTTACAAGGAGATAGCTATGACCAAAGAGCGTAAATGACTTTCCTAGGGTCACACCATAAGAAAAAGCTAAGTTAGGACTGTAAATCCTGATTGATATATGTGTGTGTGTGTATGTATATGTATATATGTATATATATATATATGTGTGTGTATGTATATATGTATGATGTTCTCTAGGGCAGTCAGCCTACTAACCTACTAAATGGCATTTAACCTTTGCAGAAAATGTGGTTAGAGTGAATCCACTGCTTGACAAGTATTTATTAAGTTCCTACTATATATATATAAATACTGGGGATACAAAGACAAGATTAAAAATAGTTCCCTGTCTCTGAGAGTTTAGAAATGGACAGATATCTAACTTATATAGATAAATAAAACAAGGTATTTTGAGGAGGACAAGTGTATTAACAACTAGGAAAGGATATCAGGAAAGGCTTTCCATAGGAGGAGGTGTTAGCTGAGGGACTCCTTAAAGAAGGTACACTTCTCAGAGGTGGAACTGGAGGGGTAGTGCATTTCAGGTGTGATGAAAAGGCACTGAGGTAGGTGAAAGAGTGTTAAGTTTAGGAAATAGAAAGCAGGCCAGTTTGGCTAGAGCACAGAGTTCATGAAGGGGAATCATGTGAACTATGTCTGGAAGGACCTACTGGAGCCAGACCATAATGGATGCCATTTACTGCCATTTCACCAAATGCAACATCTGACTTTTAGCAGAGCTGAGGTTCCACCAAAATCTCATTTAAGTGAAAGAAGCCTCTGGTGACTCTGAAGTAAATTACCCCTTGTTCATATGACACAGACACTTCATTTCTATGTCTATGCTGAAATTCCTGCTCCCAGTACAGAGCATAGGAAAGCACAGCACGGTTATTTAAAAAAGGTCCCTCTTACATATTGTGACAGAAGGAAGGTTAAATTTGGAGTCAGAAGACCTGGGTTGGGATCCTAGCTCTGCCACTACTATCTATGTGATCCTGGATAAGTCTACTTACCAATTTGTTCTGGTAGTGACTGCTTTCACTTAAATCAGTTTTGGTTGGGGTCTCTGGTGATAAAAGTCAGATGTTGCATTGGTTAAAATGGAAGTGAATGTCATCCATTATGGTTTGGCTCTAATAGACCTTTCCAGAATTAGTTTACATGACTCCCCTCCACATGTACTCTGTGTTTCAACCAAAGGGGTCTGTTTTCTATTCTCTGAACTTAGCATTCTATCTTCTACCTCCAGGGCCTTTCCATCATGTCTGGAAAATGCTTCCTCTTCACTTCCACCCTTCTGTTTTCTCATCTATAAAATAAGGAGTTTGGACAGATGACCTCTAAGGTCTCTTTCAGTTCTAAATCTATGCTCCTTACTGAAGTATATGTTTGAAGTAATACAAATGTCTGCAGCAATCCATGTCTTTCCTTAGCCCATCCCTGGGTTGACCTCCTTTTCTGGCTTTGAATTACATTTGGGCTTCCTATTTAACCCCTAGTTGAATTATGGGAAGTAACAAGAATATGGGTCAATCTAGCACAGTTTTACTAAATAAGAAAAGTACATTTCGTGGTCACCCCCACCACTACAAATATTGAACTCCAGTCAAGGACACTTCCTTTTTCCTGTTTCCCTCTGTACCATCTGCCAATATGTACTAACAGTGGCCTCTTCAGTCGGCCTGAAATATTGCATCTCCCTTCACACAAAAATACATCAAGCAGCTGTGAGCCAAGAGGCCTGGAAGGCCTGTGGAGGAACCCAAATAGACATAGACTATGACAGTCCTCACTTTTTAAAACAGCAAGAAACAATAAGCATGAAAACTGAAATTATCCAAGGATGCCATGGAAGACAAGGAAAGAAAAGAATTAGAGTCATTCTCAAAGTCTTTTTTTTTTTTAGTTATATGGGAATTTCAGTTAGCTGCCTACCACGGTCATCAGATTTACATATGCAGAAAAATTGCTCTCTGCCACCCTTCACTGATCTTTCCTACTCTCATGTTGCTCTCTCTAATTACATCTATAGAAATGAACTTGCCTCTTTCTAGTTTTCTGCTTGCCTGCTTTCCTATTCATTTCCCCTGATGGAAACAGAGCACCAAAAGGCAGTGTGAATTTCAACTGCTAAAAACCAGTGGCTTTTGTGGGCACAAATTCTACCTCCCAATATGCAAAAATCACAATATGAGAGCCAGCTATTATTATATGATGGGTCACCAAATGCTCACCTTTTTAGAGATTAAACTGCAGTAGAAAAACATTTGTTATTTCAGGGGTGAAAATTATAGCTGTTTCTCTCTCTGGATTTATGTTACATGAGAAAACAAAACTTTATCCTGTGTTGAGAGAAACACCGGGGCACCATGGTATAGTCAATCAGTCCATAAACATTATGCACCTACTGTGTGCTGGGCACTGTGCTAAGTGCTGAGGATATAGAGATAAATCAAAGACACCCCCTTTCAAGTAGCTTGTAATCTAATGGAGGCTACAAGCTGCAGATCAGTACATACAAGCAAACTACCTGCAGCACAAATAGGGAATAATCAACAGAAAGAAAGCACTAAAATTATGAAGGATTGGAAAAGATATAGTAGTAGAGAACTGAACTTGGTCTGAGCCAGGAATGCTTGGTTTCAGTTCTGTCTCTGACAGATGCTGGCTCTGTAACTTGGGGCAAGTCACTTGACCTCAGTGCTCTGGGACTGGAAGCTATAGAGAAGGTGCTGACCTATACTGGTAGAGGGAATTCACTATGTCCATAAAATCACAGGTCTAGTCCCAAGTCCTAGAATCAGTCCAAAAGTCAGTCAATAAGCTTTTATTAACCAGCTACTATTGCCAGGAGCTGGGGCCTTTGGGGTTTTCTTGGCAAAGATACTGGGGTAGTTTGACATTTCCTTCTCCAACTCATTTTACAGATGAAGAAACTGAGGCAAACAAGGTTAAGTGACCTGCCCAGGGTCACACAGCTAGTAAGCCCTGAGTGAGGTAAATATATTGAACATAAATAAAATAAATCAGCAACCATCTGCTACATAAGAGGCACTAGGGTTACAAAGACCAAAAAGGACAGTCTCTTTATTAAAGGGGAGAGAAATGTGCAAGCGGTGCACGCTTGTGTGTGTCTGTGTATGTGTATGTAAACAATATAATTGGTGGAGAGGGAACCAGAAGCCTGGGAGAAAATCAGAGAAGTCTTTGAATAGAATATAGGACCTGATCTGAGCTTAGAATGATACTAGGGATTTTAATAGATACCAGTAAGGAAGAAGTGCATTCCTGGCATGGACAGCCAATACAAAGTCAGGGAGACCTGGATTCAAATCCTACCTCAGGAAAGTCATGGGAGAACATCAAGATTAATTGCCAGTAGAGTCCATGAAGGTGAGTCATTTATAACAAGGATTTATATGAATCATGTATAACAGGAGCCAGTTAAGTGAAGAGTTTTAAATGCCAAAAAGGAGTGTGTATCTGAGCCTAGATGAATCAAATTTTTATGTAGGCAAGAAAGGGGATGAAATAACATTCATATGTCAGTTCTTTAGTTAAAATGATCAGTTTTTTTTTAAAAACAATATGTTACTGATTCATGTGCATTCCTCAGTCACTTCTAAGATGAAGAATGGTTTTATTATATTTATTTATTTAGTTTTTTGTCAGGGTAAATCCACTTTACACACTCAGATACAGGCAGATATTTCAACAAAAGAAATGAAGTACCCAACATTTTCATTATAGATTGATGTAATATATAGAAGAATATATTCAATATTAAGGAAGTTGGTAGAAGCTCACATTTATATAGATTGTTAAGCTTTAAAAAGGGCTTTTCCCACAACAATTCTGAAGGGATAGGTATTGCATCCATTTTATAGATGAAGAAACAGAGGCTCTGATAGCAGAAAGTGACATAGCTACTAAATGTTGATGCTGGAACCAAAAGGGCTAAACAAGAGGTGTCAAAACACTTGGCCTGGGGCTGAGTTGTGCTAGGACCAGGTTAAAATATAATTGGGAAATACTGAACAAAATAAATAAAATACAAAAGAATGTAGATAATGTTAACATATAGTTTTCTAAGTCAATATGCAACCAGCAGATATTCTTATGAACCATTTTTTCAGATGTGTTGAACTCTATGATGCCATTTGAGGTTTTCTTGGCAAAGATGCTATAGGGGTTTGCTATTTCCTTCATTAGACAGATGAGGAAACTGAGGCAAACAGGGCTAAGTGACCTGCCCATGGTCATACAGCTATTAAGTGTCTGAAGCTAGATTTGAACTCAGGAAGATGAGTCTTTCTGACTCCAGGCCCAGTGCTCTAACCATTGTGCCACCTTGCTCCCCCCCCCCACCCTTATTTTTAAGTATGGAGAAAATGGGGATAAAGGTCTTTCATTGTTTGGTCACTATTTTTTGAACACTGGCCAGTGAAGTCAGGAAAAAGCAGTGTTGCACTGTTTTTTTTTTGTCTTCCTTGCACTTCCAGGCAGTCTAGCATGAGCACCCCTAGGTATGGAATAAAGAAGACCTGGATTCGAATGTTGCCTCAGGCGATTCCTTAATGACATACACTTATCCAGGTGCAAGCACTGATCCTTTGAGCATTTCCCACATTCATTTTGCAAGATTGTGTCAAAACCAGGATGTAAAGGTACTTCACAATATTTTGTAAAAACTAAGATTTAAAGGTATATACCAGATGACTCAAGTGCTGTATCCATTTTACCAGATTATATAAAAACTAAAATTAAAGGTATACACCTCCTCTACCCCTTCCTAAAAACAAATAAAAAAAAACTCACCAGTTTTTTTTAACTTTTTGATTGTGAAACTTTCTTAGATAAAAATTCATACTCAAATTTATCTCAAAGTACTATGACATCAAAGAATCATATGTTTTCCTTTTAAGTGCTAACTTTAAGTGCTAACTAAAGGGGACATGACTGAAAAAGGATTGTCCAACAATACAGACATATCCATTGGTAGGACCCCTGCTCTAAGATTTTTTTCTTAGTAGTAATCATAATTTTACATGAAGTCATTCATACTTTTTGATCTATTCCATAGAGAAAAAGTGTCAATCATCAGCATGCTAAGGAGTAGAGATTAAAGGTATGAAAGAGTTTTTTTTTCACTGTGTGAAGCTAATAACTTTCTTTAATGTAGATCAAAATCCACTGCCCTGCTCTCCTCAGCATCCTATGCTAAGCAAATGAGCAACTCAGAGTAAGAGATTAGTGCATATACTAATGCTTCTGAAGCCTAGGCGGTTCACCAGTATGGTAGTTGAAGGAAGATGAAAAGGAGGAGAAAAAGGTGAGTAGGGGTCATTAGGACACAGTGTGAACATAATCAGGGATCCTTGGAACACAGACATATTGAAGAAGAATGCATAACATCTTGCCATTAATAATTCATCAATATGTACTTTCAGTATTTAATGACATGCACACTGTGCATGGCAACTCCAAGGTACAAACTTATCGAAATCAAAAGTATAAGTACATGCCATAGAACAGACTTACCAGCTCTCTCCTTGACCTGTTTGTCAGGCAGCACCTGTAAGAAGAAAATCACCATTTGATTATCTCAAAAATCATACTCCAACCCCAATCATAAATGCCATTAATGGACAACAAAGAAAAAATCCAAACAAGTTTGAATACTCCTAGTCGAATGGCACCCAGAATGTAAAGATTAGGGCCTGCCAGGGCAGGGGGTGGTCATGACTCCCATGAGTTAAAATGGCCCTGGGTAATAACAGTAGAGTACTCAGTAGTAGAGAAGATTGGTCTATGTTCATTCCTGGCAATGCAAAGCAGTGGTGAGATGACAAAGCATTTCTACCCATGGTTGTAATTAGAAGCATCTGCAAAAAAGACTTATGTAAAAATCCAAGTATGCTTTTCTGAAGAAAAGGGGAGATAGGGGCAGCTAGGTGGCACAGTGAATAGAGCCCCAGCCCCAGAGTCAGGAGGACCTGAGTTCAAATTTGGCTTCAGACACTTAACACTTACTAACAGTCCCCTGTGACCTTGGGCAAGCCACTTAACCCCAATTGCCCTGCTGTTCCCCCTCCAAAAAGCTAAAATAAAAAAAGGGGGGGGGGACAAACAATAGAAGCCTCCTCTTTGATATAGTCTTCAAAAGTATAGAATATTCTAGTTACGTACAGTATTGGGTACAAAGTCAATAATAGAAAAAACAGTGAAATAGGTGAAATTTGCCTTTGGTGACCCCATTTTTGATGCACTTTCCCTCTTTTCTGCCCATCCCTTCACCTTGCATCTACATACCAACTATAAGTTCCTTTTTGAAGGATAGAATGGTGTCAGGTAAAGGGAAATCAAGTCGAGTCAAGAAGTATGAACCAGATACTCATTGATAATGATGATGATGATAATTAATAATAACTAACACTTAGATAGCATTTTAAGGTTAGCACAACAACTCTGGGGTAGGAGGTGCTATTATTATTACCATTTTAGAGATGAGAAAACTAAGGCAGGTTTAGATCATACGCTGTTAAGTATCTGAGGTTATGTTTGAACTCAGGTCTTCATGATTCCAGCACTCCATATTTTTTGTCATCTAGTTACCTAGCTAATTAACACAAAGGTTAATTAGTGCTGATGGTTGATAATTCCATTGCCTGGAGACAACTCCGAAAACTCAAAGAAAGTTGTTTATAAGGATTAGGATTAGGAAGGATTAGTGAAGGATTAGGCCATAAATGGCCACCATGTGACCCCATTTATCCCAGGGGAAGATGTAAGTTTCCTGAAGCTATCTGTGGTTCTCTTCTTAGGATCATTTCCTTTTCTTGTCCGGATGGTCAAGAACTGAGAAGTCAACTATATTGGGGCTTCAAGTTTTTGGGCACTGTTAGTACTAGCCATAGGCTCCCAAGTATATCTTAGGAGGTACAAACAGCTCTGTAATAATTAAACATATGAACTCCCCCAAAGCACTGCATGCTATGCAAAATTATGTAATAAAAAAACAGAGCTTATGGAGGAAATGGGGTTGGGGCACAAAACTTAAAAACTTCATCAATAGTATATTTTAAAAACAGACAAGAACCTAATAAAAGGAGAGCACAGTTTTACACATGTTAAATAGTTAAGAAGTACACAAATACTTCAATAAATAGTGGACAGCTAAATGGCATTGTGGATAGAGCACCTGGCCTGGAGTCAGGAAGACCTGAGTTCTAATTCAGCCTCAGACACTAGCTGTGGGACCCTAGGGAAATAATTTAATCCTGTTTGCCTCAGTTTCCTCATCTATAAAACGATCTAGAGAAGGAAATGGCAAAACACTTTAGTATCCTTGCCAAGAAAATCCCAAATGGGGTCATGAAGGCAGACACAATGGAAATGACTGAATAAAAACAACGTTGTAGACATATTTGGGGTTCTGGGCAGACTGTACAAGCAAGCTGGTCAGGCCATAACTACAAGCTTCTAGAAGAGGCCATTGCTTAAAGAGCAGAAGGGGAAGGGGGGAACCAGAGATAATTAGTTTTACCTTTACCTTGACAATGACCTGAAATTTGCTTATGGAAGTGGGCATCAGAATTAAGAATACAGCTATTGTGAAGTACTGCATTTTTTCTGCATTCTTGCTGTTTCTCAGGGAAAAATTGGGCAAAAGAAAACTGGAAATTTGAGTTATGTTCAAAATGTTCCCTAATGTATCAATAGCATTGGAACAAATTTACATTTTCAAAATATGCATTATAGCAGAATGTACTGTACTCCTAAGAACACTTTAAAAACAAAACAAAACAAAAAACCCTGATTTCTCTGACTGTTCCCTGGGTTGCTGTCATGGCCCAAAGAATAAATCACCTATTATGGCCAGCCTATTGGTGATGAATATCTCCATGTTTAGCTAAGCTGGTCCTCCTCTATCAGATAGTCTATTACTGACATAGCCTTTGAGAACTCAGAGTCATCTCGGTCGGGCAACAACAAACATTTATTAAGTGCCTTCAACATGCCAGGCAGTGTTCTAAGCAATGAGGCCTAAAGTAGGACTTTAATGGATGGTCCCCAGCAGAGTCTCCAGCACGTTGGATAGACCTTCAGTGACGGATTATGGAACGATATGAACAAAAATTACATAGGATGAGAAGGGGTGGATTGGTTGTGTTCTGAACTCTTAGAAGGTGATCTCACTCACCCACATCAAAGAAATTAGTAGTCCATTGAAGTAGGAAAGTATTAAGTTGTCTGATTAAGAGGGAAAGATGTGAATCTGCCTAGCAACTCTTACAACCTTGTAATTTCTCTAGTGCCATACATAATAGCTGTGAACTCACTGGTTGTACTCATTTGTCTGTGGATAATACCATTTAAGGGAGCTACTTTACCAAAGTGCTATGTAAAGGATGTAATTGCATTTGGGAATAGCTACTTTGGGCATGGCAGTAACACCCAGTTAAGAAGCATGAATGGAATAAGCTCAACATCTGAGTATATTTCCCTGGGAAGTCTCATCCTCTGAGGCAGCTCAACGATCAATGAAGCGAGTGAAGGCATGAATGACTTTTGACCAAGTCTCAGCAAAAAGTTGTTTCAACACCTGCCACTCTTGAACTACAAAGAAACGGTTTGTTCATTGCCCAAAGTAGTAAACCATTCTAACAAGAAACAGCAAATAAAACCCCAAGGTAAATAAACCAGATGATAAAGGAGTCATTCACTTAACTATTGGTTATTTGCTTTGCACAATTTCCACCTGCTTGTTTCAAATAGAGATATATTCAGTAGAGGGCTGAATTCCAATATAATAGCCCATGAAACAGGGAATAAGGCCCAAGTAGAAATGAAGCAGTTATAGTTTTGCCAGGGCAGGGCAAACATAGCTACCAGTAACTGTTCATTTCCTTTAATGGGAATAAGATATATGAGCATTAAACATATATAGTGAACCTGGTTCATAATTACAGTCTTGGTCTTCTTATTATGTAAATAAATTATTTTATTCTATCCATTTGGAAAAGTTTTTCTAACCTAAGAATAGATGTACATTATGGGTGAATATGTAGACAAAAGGGAAAAATTTAAAATCACAGTAACCTGTAGTTGTAGAGTCCAAGGATCTAGGACTAGAGGAAAAATAAAACAAACCAGTCCAACTATGGTATCCTCTGCCACTGGAAACTGATCAAGTAAAATGACACACAGCTCATCATTGAGTTACTTCACTGCTCCCACTAAATTCCCATTATTGGCTGAATTTGCCTTGGATTCAAAATTTATACACAGTCTTGCAAAAACTTTAAAAATTTATATTACTGCAAAGACAACATGTGTTCTATACTGCCTACATTTTCTACACTGGCTGAAGAGAAGATAATTATCTTTTAGGAGCAAAACTAAAAGTTTCCCTGTTTTCAGAGTTTCCCTGAAAACAGATAGCTTTATAAAAAGTAAGCCAAGGAAAAAAAATTTAAAAACCCTCAGAATTACTTAAAAACAATCATGGCCTTGTTTCTATTGGCTCTACTCTGATTTTTTTTAGGTCCAAGTTTCATGAAGCAGTGTTTATTTTCATGGCTCAATTGGTATTAATAGTTAAATTATGCCTCTATTTTGAGTGATCCATGATTCTAGCAATGTGAGCATACTCTCTACCAATATGGACTGTTATTGATGCATGCCTAATCACCCTGATGATGTCCATATGTTAACACATATCAGCCAAAGAGTGGGTTCTTGCTCTTCCTGCATCCCAGGGGACTCAAGGTAACAGTGTAGCTTCCCATCATTCCGATTCCTGAATACAGGTCACAACTGCAGCCTATTTACATCCACCCTAACCATCTTTTCCTTGCCCTTTGAGGGTGGAGTTTGGAATGTTTGGAAATACTTGCATTCTATATTTTACTAATACTTTTTATGATATTGCAGTTGAAGTAGTGGGCTCTTGCAACAATGTACCATGACAGTCTATCATCTAAAGAACCACACAGTTTCTCAAATAAGATATTTATCAATCTCCACGTCCGTCCTGGGTCTAGCTCATTATCCATTGCCCAAGATGCAATTTAATTTGGTAATAATAGTTTTCATCTACATAGTACTTTAAGGCTTGGAAATTACTTTACATATATTATTTCATTTGATCCTTACAGCAATCTTATGAAACTCTGGAAACTGGAAAGAGAGGGACAGAGAACCTAAGTGACTTGCCTTTGGCCACAAAACTAATCAGATAAGAGGAAAGATTAGAACTCAGTTCTTCCTGCTCTGAGCCCAGTACCTATATCCATTATTGACACACTTACTGTTACATTTATGAAGTACCTACTATGTACTATGAACTATATTATGCTAGAAACTATGTATATAAAGGTAAAAACAGGCACAGTCCTACTTTTCCTTAAAAACATTAGAATTTATTAAGGGGTGAGACACAAATAAATTGAATATACATTGTTATAATGATGAAAGTACCCAGGAACAGAAGCATGACAGACTGGGAAGGGAAGTCCTCATAGAATAAGTGGCACCAAGGGCTGGACCTTGAAGTAATCGAAAGTTTTCCAGAGTCAGAGATATGGAGCAAGTGGCATGGGAGATAATACACACAAATCCACAGAGGCAGGGCAGGGAATGACTATTAGTCTGGTTTGTCTGGAATGTAGAGTATGTAAAAATCATTTAAGCTCTCTGTGCCTCAGTTTCTGCATGTGTAATAGCACCTGTTTTACTTGGCTGCTATGAGGATCAAATGTGCTGATACATATAAAGTTCTTTGCAAATCTTAAAGCACTATAAAAATGTCAGCTATTATTATTAACATGAATTATAGCTGGAAATCAAGTTGAAGCCAGGCCATGGAAGGCCTTGAAAATAAGGAGACTGTATTTTACGCTTTACATTATGGGTAGCCCCTGAAGGCTTTTGAGCAGAGGAATAGCATGATTAGACTTGAGCCTTCAGAGAATTGTTTGGCAGTGGTACAAAGGGGAGATCAAAGAGGAGAGACTAGGAGGAGGGAGACCAGATAGGTCTTTCTAGGTGAGAGTTGAATAATGAACTGAAAAAGGTGGCAGCAGGTGGCAGTGAGTACAGAAGAGAAGGAAGAGACAATATCAAGGTAAAACTGACAGGACTTCCTTGGTAACTTCGTGAATGTGAGAGGTAAGATGTAGATTAGACACCCACCTCAAAGATGGCTCTGAGGTTTAAAGCCTAGGTGACTAGAAGAATGGTGATGTCATCTATACAGATAGAGTTAGGAGAAGAGGGTAGGTTTTAGGAGAAAATGAATTCAATTTTGGACATGTTGAGTCTTAGGAGTTGATAAAATATCTTTTATAATGGCGAAGGGAGGAATCTGAAATGGATATTTGGGGTGTAGGAGAAGAACCAGGAGGGAGAACCATGATAGAAGCCAGGGAGGATAGAGTATCCAGAAAGAGGGAGTAATTAGCAGTATCATATGCTGCAGAAAAAGTTCGATCTCAAATTTCCATCTGCCTTCTTCTCTGCATCTCCACCTGGATACCCAAAACAACATGGCAATACTTAGACCTGGAAATACCTTAAAATGTCCCTGGGTAAAGGCCATTGTATTTGAAAAGTTGAAAGTCACTGATGACATTGTAGTTTGCTCAGTAGACTGCAGGGAATGTAGGCCAGGTAGTTAAGATTTGAGAAGTTTGTGGTAAGAAAATGGAGTGAATGTAGGTGATTTCTGCTAAGAGTTTAAAAATAAAGGATAGAACCTCAGAATTAAGAAGCAACTTTGGGAACCACATAGTCCAATCTTTACTTGAACAAGAGTTCCCTCTACAATGTTCTGAGTGGTTATCCAATCATTGTAAGTTCTCTAGTAAGGGGGAACCCACTATTTCTAGACATAATGCATTCAACTTTTAGATAAGTAAATTGTTAGGAAATGTTTCCTTAAATTGAACTGAAATCTGCCTTTCTGCAACCTTCACTTATTTCTCTTTGTACTGTTCCCTTAGGTCAAGCTAAACGAGTCCAAGTTCTTATTTATAAGACAGCACTTCAAATATTTGAAGACATCTATCATATCCATCCTAAGTCTTCTCTTCTCGAGGATAAAAAGTCTAAGCTTTTTCAACTGATCCTCTCACTATATGCTCTTAAGGCCCTACTATTCTGGCTGTCCCCATTGGACATGCTGGTTATTGGTGCTATCCATAAGATACATCTTCCAGACTGAACAAGCACTCGAGATGTGCTCTGACTAGGGCAGACTTGTGTTAGCACTCTCACTTCCTTTACTCTTGTTGCTGTTGGCTTTGTTGTTGGTCCTTCATTCTCGGAGAGGACTAATGACATCATGAGGGTGACGTCTTGACTTGTGGTGAACTGGATTGAAGAGAGGCAGAGCTGCACAAAGAAAGGTTCTCTAAATTAAACCTAAAATGATAATAGGTTTGGGGGTTTTTTTGGCTTCCATATATTTGCCCTCACATTGAGCTTGTAGTTCACTAAATTCCCCTGATTTTTTTTTCCAGATGAACAACTATCCAGTTAGGCTGCCCTCACCTTGTTCTTGAGAAGTCAATATTTGACCATAATTATAAAATTTATTCCTATTATAAAATGTATTCCTATTATATTTCATCTTAATAGATTTGGACCCGTTTTAAGAACTGTTAAGATTTTTTCATATCCTGAGCATTCCACATTATCATTTGCAAATAGGATTAATAAATCATCTATGCCTTCCCCCCCCCCATCATCTATAATGATGCCAATTATTAATTAGCACACAGATAAATATAGATCACTGAGAGTTTTCATTTCATTTTCCTTGCCATTTGACAGTGACTACACTTTGGACCAGGCCATTCCATTAGTGTTGAATCTACATAATAGCATTATTGTCTAACCCACATCTCATCATATTTTCCACAAAAATATCATGAGAGACTTTGTCAAATCCTTTGCAAAGATGTAGATAAACTGGATCTAATGTGTTCCCCAAATTTGCCAGTCTAGTTATTCTGTCAAAGAAGGAAATGGGGTTTGCATGGTACAACTTTTCTTGATAAAGCCATTTTGGCTCTTGGTATTTCCTGCTTCTTTTTTCCTATTAAATGTAGTCTTTTTTTTTTCTTTTTGGAGGGGGGCGGGCAGGGAAGTTAAGGTTAAGTGACTTGCCCATGGTCACATGGCTAGTAAGTGTTAAGTGTCTGAGGCTGGGTTTGAACTTAGGTCCTCCTGACTCCAGGGCTGGTGCTTTAATCACTGAAGCACCTAGCCACCCCTTAAATGTAGTCTTAAGAAAATTTAACATTATGGATCAATACAAGCAACTAAATTACTTAACTATACTAATTTTAAATGATCTGAGTATAATAATTTTTCATACACACCCTGTGGGTTCTCATTGGGATTCCACTGCTTCCAAAAAATATCTTCACTATCTCTTAAGCAACATATTCTAAAATCTTGCAAGAAATCCAAATCTAATTCACTGGTCTATATCTGGAAGTCTCCACCCCTTTCCCTCTTTTGAAAATCAGCCTATTATTTGGCCTTTTCCAATCCTGTGTCATTTCTCCAGACTCAAAGATCTTCATGAGAACACTGATAATGGCTCAACAATTACATCTGTCAGCTCCTTCAGGACCCTGTGAAGTTCACGGCTCTTGGTGATTTGAATTCCTTAAGGTCAGCTAGGTACTCATACTATCTTTCTACTTATCTTTCGTTTCAATTCCTCATCAACTTTGTTCGGTCCTTTCCATTTTAAACATCATTCATCTTGGCAAAAAAAACCCAAAATTAAATTAGACTTGAGTAGTTCTGCCTTCTCTCTGTAACCAATAAATCTTTCTGTAACCCAGAAATCCTATCACTGCTTTGAGTCTTTTCCTCAATATGCCTAAAATGTCTTCTTTGTTATCCTTAGCATTCCTTACCAGCTTCTGCTCATCCTGAATATTTGCATTCTTGACACTAATCTTTCAAGACCATGTCACACATTTACATTTGTCATCCAATAGCTATGCTAACTTCCATCCTCTGAACATGTTTTTAAAAAAAAATCTAAAATGATCAGTGATATCCCTCTGCATATACACGTCTCTTTTTCTCCTTGTCAGAATGGTTTCTCTTTTTCTAGAATTTCATCCTTGAGAGATTCTCAAACCTTCTGGGCTGTTTTTCCCTCTAGAATGTGAGGCCATTTGAAATCAGCCCTCTTCAAATTCATAGGTGTAACAGACTATGCCTAGTTTTTGTCTCCTTAATCAGAGATTATGAGATGAACTAGTCAGTTCCCTGTAAGGTTTGTTTCCACCATTTCCACTCCAGCAAACAGTTCCTCTTTGTTGTTTAGAGTCAGGTTCACAATAGAAATTCCGTTGCTTCTGTCATTTTTTTAAAGGGAGCAGCAAAGCATGAGGCATAATTTTAGGGTCTTCTAATGCAATAAACCTCTTAAGTATAGTGAATGAGTCTAAAATGATTTTATTTGATAAGCTATGGCATTTTAATAAGCTCACAACATCTGGGGTTAATAAAAAGATTTTTATATTTTAGAGTTCATCTGTAAAGAAAACATAAAATTCTATAATCCCACAGTATAACATAGATTACAGATGGCACATGATATATTTGGGTGGCTCCATTTTCTTCCTGATTAGTAGATATAAAAAGGGACCACTTTTTTTCCTCTTTTTTTCTGTTTTATATGATACTGTGAAAAAAATCTAAGAAAGCACATTGAAGGAAAATTAAATTTCTTAATAATATTCTTGATTATAGTTCATTTTCTGGCTTCAGTTCAGTCATATTTAATACGATAGGGATCATTCTAAAACAACAACATGAGGAATTTAGTTTCTAGATCAATATTTTAAGTAACAGTATTACAAAGTTGCTAAAAGCACAAGGACTTGGGAAACTCATCTCCTCATATATGCCCCAGTAGAGCTAGCTATAACTAGGATTTCTGAAAACTATGACAAATTCGGTTGGGGTTGGGCAGGGTGCGGGAGTCAAAGATATGACCACTCCCAGGGGTGTGTATGGTTGAAGAAGACTGGAGACAGAGGTCATGGGAGTGCGGATGTTGAGAAATTGGGAGACCAGGGTGTTCAAAGTTGGGCACTGGTGGGGGTGGGGTGAAGACTGTAAGTGATAACTTAATTTCTTTGAGAGGAAGGCTTATAGGTGATGTTCTGCAGGAACCTTGACAGGATTGAACAAATTCTAAAGGAGAGGTGGTTGCTGGGTACTGGTGGCGGAGGGAGGATCTGAAAATAACAGAGTGGAACAAGAATTATAACAGTCCCTGTTTTTGGTTCTCTGTGTTAGAGGCTGTGATGAAAAAGAGCAGCAGAGTGGCTAGGTGGCACAGTGAATAGAACACAGGCCCTGGAGTCAGGAGGACCCGAGTTCAAATTCTGCTTCAGACACTTAACACTTACTAACCTTTGACCTTGGGCAAGTCATTTAACTCCAACTGCCCTGCCTCCCTCCAAAAAGAAAAGAAAAGAAAAGAAAGAAAAAGGAGCAGCCAGGTTTGAAATAATGTCATTGAGCACCACAAGATAGGAAGAATGTGAAAAGAAGAGAGCTGGCATTACAGAGAACTGGGTAAAGAGACTTACGGCCAGAGATGTAATATGACTGACTGGTCCCAAGTCATAGTGAGTGGTAGAGACAGTTTTCCACTTCAGGTCCTCAACTCTACAACCAGAAGTCTTTCCACTATCTCACAACAAATAAAGACTCAAAATGGCACTCTGATCAAAAACAAACAAATCCCAAATCAAACCAAACCAAAACGCCAAAAGAAAAAAGGGGGGCACAACTAAGTGGTGTTATGGATAGAGCACCAGCCTTACAATCAGGAGGACCTGAGTTCAAACCCGAACTCAGACACTTACTAGCTGTGTGACCCTGGGCAAGTCACTTAATCCCTGATTGCCTCCCCAAATCAAACTAAAACAAATAGGCACTGAAGAAAAGGAAAGCAGGAGAAGCTAATCAATGGGGGGGAAAAGGCTAGGGCTGAATAGAATATGTATCATTACCAGTCAACCCTAACAATCTTTGAAGTTGGTCTCATTGATCATGGCATCATAGACTTAGGGGTAGAAGGTTCCTTAAAGATCACTTAGTCTAATTCCCTCACTTTACAGGGAAGGCGGAGAGAGTTGAAATGACATGCCCAGTATCACACAGGTAGTAAGTAGCAGAGCCAGGATTCAAATCCAGGGCCTTTGACTCCAAATTTAGCCAATTTCTTCCAAGATCCCAGGCTACTTAGAGAGGAGGGATATGGCAAAAAGTGTCAGGTGGTGAGAATATTGCAGGCTGTGCAAGCAGGCAGGCAAGTTGGGCAACTGCCTTTGTGTAGGGTAGGAATTGGCCCCCAGGGGAGGATTCACCCATATCATGTATGAAATGCTCCCCAGCTGCCCTATTCTACTTCCAGGCTTGGGTCCTATGTAAATAGAGACACAGGCCTCCACTGTAAGTCAGAAGTATCAAGAACTTGAGCAGAAGTAGATGTGCCCAGCAGTTAAGACCTTCACATAAAGTGTACCCTGGCATTTTAGAAACTTCAGTTCATTGGTGATTTGCCTTCTCTAGTTTCCCTTTCTTTTGTACCATTGCTTCTGATAGTCCTGCTGATTCTGATCTTCTGTGTCCCTGAGCTTAATTTCTGTTTGTCATATTTTCTTCACCCTAGATCCTAATCTATGTATTTGTTTTCCTCCCATAAACCTGACTTTGCTCTATTCACTGACTCTGATTAGCCCTGTCATATACTGGCTTAACAAGAAGGGATGGAGCCCCTTCTTCTGAAAGAACTTTTTTTTCTATCAATATATGCAGTCACTTTGGGCTACCACAATATTTCAGAAATGCAGACTGATAATAATAGCTGACAGTTATATAGCATGTTAAGGTTTGCAAAGCACTTTACAAACATTATCTTATTTGATCTAAACAACTATCCTGTAAGGTGAACATTTTTATTATCCCTATTTACAAAAAACTAAGTCTTAATTTTAGAGGCAGCTTGGTGGTACAGTGGATAGAGTTCTGAACCTGGAGTCAGGAAGACTCATCTTCTTGAGTTCAAATCTGACCTCAGATACTTTTTAGCTATATGACTCTGGACAAGTCACAAAACCCTGTTTGCCTCAGTTTCCTCATCTGTAACATAAGCTAGAGAAGAAAATGTCAAAACTACTCCAGTATCTCTGCCAAGAAAACTCAGGTGGGTCATGAAAAATCAGACACAATTGAAAGGGCTAAGTGTAGCAGCAACTCCATGGAATCCTGGCTGCTAGCACAGGTTCTTAGATCTGCTTTACTAGGAAAGATAGCTGTATAAGGGGCCAACAATCTTTTTTAATTACAATCTCTAGTTCAGGGGAAAAGTAAGCACCCTGAACTTCAGAGAAAACATTAACAGAGAAAATACAAGCAGAGAAATAAAAACAAACTGACAGGGCTTCTAACTGTTTGAGAAATTAGCACAGATCCACAGACAGATACAACTGTCTGAACAAGGCAATAATACATAGTTACCAGAAAGAGAATCACCAACATCTGGATTTTTCAAAGCCAGAGGGCTCCTTAACAGCTACCCCATGCTAACCTCAGAGTATATATACCCTTTTTAGAGCCAGAGAACATCACAACCCTCATGACTCAGTGCCTAATTAGAAATTAACAAAAGGTGTGAAAGCCTTCCTACAAGCAAGTCTCCCCTAATCAAGCTTCCCTTAATTGGCTCCATGTGAGGCCTATTAATGGACAGGTAAGATCTTATATTTCATTAACATTACACTAATCAACAAGCCTTAGAGAAATTAAATGACTTATCCATGGTCACTCAGCTAGTAAGTATAGGAGAGTACACACACACATACACACAACAGATCATTTTGGAAAAGCTGAATATGTCAAAGCACTCAACAATATAAGGCATAATATAATAAAAAGTGAAATTATATGATATAAACCATAAATGCTATAGATGTTTAGAGAGGGAAAAGTTGATTGGCTTGAGCTCCTTTTAAAAAATAAACCTTTGCCTTGAAGTTTTCTTTATCAGTGAAATTACAGGTTCAGTTCCTATCTATTATCACCATCTCTGAAGGTCAGACTTATTTTCTTTTTTCACCTAGCCTTCAGAGAGAAAGGAGATGAGTTAGAAACATAGTCTAAGGAACTATGACTATGGTTGGCAGACTAGAGGCTCTGAAAGTCAGTATGTGCAACCACACCAGGGATCAGACCCTAACATTGTGTATGCCAAGGGTGCCTGCAAAAATAATGGAAAAGAAGGAGCACAAGGAGGTATTGGTGTCTCCTGGGGACCAGATCATGGTCTAAACATAAGTGGTACACATTCTGGATGACAGACAAACCAAAGAGCATCATTAGAAGCAACTACCAGAGGGACTGAGCAAACAAAGGCCCAAAATAAGGACAGACTTATTGTGTGTACAGATAATCAACTTATCACCAAAGGTATGAATGAACAGATTGACAACTGGAAAGAAAATGGCTGGAAAACAAGTAAAAATAAAGATGTTGTCCACAAAGACCAATTCACTAAGCTGAATAATATGACTTGGGACATGAATGTTATTGAGTGGAAGTATGTACCTGCTTGTTCAAAAGTTGAAGGCAATGCTGAAGCTCAAAGATTAGCCAGAAAAGCAACTAGAAAGAAGTGAGAAGACTCAATCAATCACTACTTTGCAGATAGTGAAATTTAAAGTGTCAGTCTTTTTAACCCTTCAGCATAATCTCCAAATCAATCTCTTTACCCCCCCTCCCCACCTTGTGTTGTAGCTGTCTTCCATGGCTACCTTTGTTTTACTATGTGCTATTTTCATTTTTCCTCAATAATATAAACAAAATACTATATACTGTACTATAAACAATAGAAATTATTCACATGTACTATTAATAAGAGAAAGGCAGATATCCTCATCTCTGTCAGATCCAACCGAACTCTGACTTGCTCAACTCTTGCCCCAAACCACCTATAAACCAATCCAGACTTTGTGACTGGGGGTAATGGGATCACCAATTTTCACTTTTGCTAAAATGGACTGTGAAACAAACCTTGCCATCTGCCCTGACACTATTTTCAAAGGAATTCCTGACTTTGCCATTTGCCCTGCTTGTATGCCCTACAGTATCCCAGTATCATCTGATCTTCTGACAATCTAAAGACGTCTATCTGTCTGGGCCATGCAATCTGCCCCTGTGCTGCATTCTTATGACTTTTAGGACTTAGAATTTTTAAGTCTTTTGTTTTACTCAGCAACTGAACTCACTAATAATGTTTTGTCTTCTCCCCATCTGCCGTGCCGCCCCCCCCACCCCAAAGTGTGATCTTGACCATAGACTGTCTTTCTGTAGATGTCATCCATCTCCAGTACTGAGCACAGCACTTGGAACTTAGTAGAAATAGGAATTCAATAAATATTTTTTCATTAAAATAAAAAAGAACCTACTATGTATAGATTAAGCAGTGTGTGATAAGAATAAATGAAAGGTTCTTCAGTAATCTTTTTGCCTCTGAGAAACAATTTATCTTTCTCTTTTCTAAATTCTTATTTTATTTCTATTCAATTATCACTTAATGTGTGTCAGTGTTCTGGAGTCAGGATGACCAGAATTCAAATATTACTTCAGTCTCTTACTAGCTCTGTGACCATAGGCAAGTTACTTCCCTCAGTTTCCTCATTGTGATATACGGATTAAAACAGCACCTACCTCATAGAGTTGTTGTGAGGGCATCCCAAAAGTTTTAGCATAGTGGTATGCTTTACTAGCTTACCATTGAGCTAAGACTTTTGGGATAATCTATCTATCTATCTATCTATCTATCTATCTATCTATCTATCTATCTATCTATCTATCTATATCAATCTTTATCATATATGTGTACATATATACATATGTGTATATATATATATATTTTTTTTAAATAGTGCTTCACAAACTTTAAAATCAGATGGCTAGATTGCTCAGTGGATATAACACCAGGCCTAGAGTCAGGAAGACCTGAATTCAAATCTGGCCTCAGACTTACTAGCTGTGTGACCCTGGGAAAGTCACTTTACCCTGTTTGCCTCAGGTTCCTCATCTATAAAATGAGCTAGAGAAGGAATTGGCAAACTACTCCAATATCTTTGCCAAGAAAACTCCAAATGGGGTCATAAAGAGTCAGATATGACTGAAGCAACTGAACAACAACAACAACAAAAAACTACACAAAAAAGTATCATACAAATAATACTTGTTAATATTGTTATTATCTGACTTCAGATTTCATTACTTAGCCAAAAGTACTCTCTCCAGAAGATATCAGTCTTTACTTCCCTAACAGGGGCCAGGTCATCTAGGACATTACCCTGGACTTTGTTCTCTTTCTATTCCCTCACTTATGCTGATCTGACCAAATAGCCAGTATGCATCTCAAACTGATCATGTCCAAAATGGAATTAATGACCTTCCACTTTAAATCCTTTCTTTCAAACCTCCCTATTTCGTCAGAAACTCAAGAGTTCATCTGTTTTGTGTCCATTGCTGTGCAGTGGTTCTCCTTGCCCAGAATGTGCTCCCTCTTCACCTTCACCTCTTAAAATTCCTTATTTTCTTCAGCTCAAGTATCACCTTAAACAGATTTTCCTAATCTCCCCCTCTGTGTGCTTTCTTTGCTAAAATTTCCTTGTATTTTTAAAATATATCTTTTGCATATATTTATATGTGTACATGTTTTCTCCCTTAATGGAATATAAATTCCTCAAGGTCAAGAATTGATTCAGTTTTGTCTTTTTATTCCTAGCACTCAGCACAAAACCTTACATGTTAATTAGTAGGTACTTAATACAGCTAGGTTGCAACTAGCGTGAGTCTGAATAAGGCAAAATTCAATTTAGTGCAAATTAGAAAATGATACCAGGTCATATTTGATGTGAGTCAAGATTCAAAATTAATTTAATACAATGTGTATGAGCTACAGTGGTCAGTCTGCCCTAGCCTATGTCATGTGGGTGTGATGTATAGCTGTGTGCCATATTACCAACAGTTGTGTTAATTTTTTTAAAAGGAATCTTTGATAAAATGGACAAAAGGAAGAATACTTCAGATGGAAACACTGACAGCACAAAAATAGAAGAGGATTGTTATTACATTAGAACAAAAATTAATGTAATTGAATGACATGACAGTGATTACAGAAACTTTAAAATAAGACAAGACACTGGAATACCTGAATATATGATATGGAATATTATAAACCATGCAGGTGAAATAAAAGCAAAAGGTAAACTTGCATCAGCTTTTTTTGTGGTTTACAAACAAATCGAGGAAGAGATGATTAGATTAATAGAAACAGAGCATCTGTTAGCTGTATGGATTGCAGATTGCAATTAAAAACACCTTCCTCTTACCAGAGCAGCCATTCAGACAGATAAAGCTTCCTTTAAGGCAGTGAAAGGAAATGGAGATGAAGAGCATAGTAAAGAGAGTTTTACTGCCAGCATTAGTTGGTTTAATATCTTTAAAAACTGTTTCAAAGCATAATGTTAAAGTTACCAGAGAAAGCAACCAGTGAACATGAAGATACAGCATCTATCCTGATGTATCCTGATATCTTGAAGAAAATAATTGAAGAAGGTGGATACACTCATCAACAGATTTTTAATGTGGATGAAACAGCTTTATTATGGGAAAGGTTGCCTTCCAGAACTTACATTTCTAAGGAAGAAAGAACTCAACCTGTACACTTTCACTGGAACAGGATGCAGGAGGGGGTTTTAAATGAAAACCAAAGCTTACTTTTTGCTTTAGGAAATCCTCATGTCTGAGAGGCTACAACTATTGATCACTTCCAATTCTTTGGCAATCAAATAAGAAAGCATGGATGACAAAAGTTTTTTTTCAAAGACTAGTTTTCAAGTTATTTTAGCCCAGCATTTAACACATATTGCAAAGACAACATCACATTTAAAGCCTTACTGATTTTAAATAATGTCCCAAGTTATCCAACTACACTTAATGTGTAAGAATGAGCATGCAAATTTGTAGAGCTGTAGATAAAGCTCTCTGCATTTACCAAAGTATGGATGAGGATTTCAAGATTTAAAGGATTTAAAGAAAGAGAAATAACCATATTTCCATCATATCATCAATATGGGGTTACTTAAAGTTTTTTTTAAATTTTGCTTCCTATTACTTTGTGATAAACTTGAATCAAAAATACATATTTCTTATCTTTTATTGTTATATTATTTTAATTATAGATGCAAATTATTTTAAAATAATTTTTTAAAAATTCATTGCATGTTTCAAATGACTAACATATAGAAATAACTTCAAAATAGTATGAATTCTAATAATGTAACCATTTCCCAGGATTCAATATTTGCTCTAGTTGGGACTTGGCCATAAATCTTTGTTCAATAACTGACTGAGAGTACCACCTTCATTTTAGTCACCCTGGTTCAAAACCTTGAAATTATCCTTGATGACTTCCTTTCCCTAACTGCTTCCATATTCAATCAGTTGCAAGGCTTTGTAGAGTCTACCTCCATATTACATCACCCATTTGTCCCCACTTCTCCACTCACACGGCTACCACCTTTGGTCAGGACCTCGTAACTTCTCATGTAATAGTCTCTTAATTGGACTCCTTTCTACTCTTTTCTCTCTTCAATATATCCCACACACATCTGCTAAAAATAGGCTTCCTAAAGCATAAGTTTGAAGCAATATCATTCCCCTACCAACTTCACTGGCTTTGTATTACCTCTAGAATAAAATACAAACTCTTCAATGTAGCATTTAAAGTCCCTTACAATCTACCTCTAATTTGCCTTTGTAGACTGACTTTATATTACTCCTAATGTACTCACTGTTCCAGCTGAGCTAGTCCATTTGCTGTTACATAAACTCTAAGACTTGGCAGCTGATCAGATATGGGGGAGGGGTGGCAGTGTTGAGAAAGGTGAGTCAGAGATGACACCAGTGTGGTGAACCTGAGTGACTGGAAAGATGGCAATCCCCTAGAAATAACTAAGAGAGTTTAAAGGAGTAGCAAGTTAGGGTAGGAGTAGGGAGGGGGCAAGAAGAGGGTTGGGGAGATAAGTTCTGTTTTGAGCCCATTGAGTTGAGTTGCCTAAGGCATGACAGGGGGTGGTAGTCAGAAGTAGTTGGAAATGAAAGAGGTTAAGTTAGCTGGATGTAGAGATCTGTGAGTCAACTTGGTAGAGATAATTGTTGAAAAGAAAATAGATGAGATTGAAGAGAAAAGGTGAAGAGAAAAGAGCAAAGGGACAGGATAATATGCTTAATGTTTCACTGATATATTAGGTTATTTTTTCCCCTCACAAAGCACTACTTTCAAAGTTATTTAAAACCTTGGGCCATTTATTTAAGGCCTCATTCCTTCTGTAAATTCCACTTTTGGTATTAACCCTCATGCCTTAGGCTTGAACTGAATTGGCCTAATACAGGGGAAAGGAAAAGAATCAGGTTACTAAGTTATTTCTGCACAGCTGTGGCAAATATGAGAAGCCGAATGGTCCAAATTCTCAGTCTAGCTCCAGCTCAAATAATTTATATTAGATAAAAAGCTAATCTAGGAAAGAGTCCAAGGTTCCCTAAAAAAGCAAATTGTTCAGAAAGGATTTTTCCCCCACCCAGTGTGCTAAGAAAATATTGAAAAGAATATTTTTAAGGTGATTAAGGCATTTATAGAGAATAATTTTCAATTCCAGTTTGGTAGCCCCAGAAAAGACAAAAAAGGCTAGTGAAGGAGGAGGTAGATAAATAACAATAACCTTCCAAGTTTTTTTTTTTCATTATTGTTGGCAATTGGGAGTTTAGGAGTAATACGGGTGGGTAATTGAGAACCTGGCAATTGGGAGTTTAGGAGTAATACGGGTGGGTAATTGAGAGCCACTGACCACCTTCCCCTTTAAATTCTTTCATCACTAAATTTGAAATCAATTGCCTGCCAACATCTGTTTCAATGTCCTTTTTGTGGAATGAATTACATAAAACTTTGCTATGCCCAAAAAGGAGGAAAAAGCATCCTCCAAAGAAAGAGAAGGGAGGAAATTGGGTTAATCAGAGCCACTGACTTACAGTAAAAATGTACTTTACATTCATAGTGGCCTGTGCACAGTGCATCAGGGGACTAGGGTCTTCCAATCATTTAATCATTTCTCAAATTTAATATCACCTTTCTTAAATTAGCAAAGATCAAGCAGAGATTTGACAACCACTTTGGTATATTATACTGGGGATTCCTTTTGTGTATGGGTTGGGTTAGATGGAAGGTGAGATCCCTTCCAATTCTCAAGTGCTGTGATCTCTAATCCTTGAAGGTAAGGTATGAACTATTTTCTTTTCCAAATCTGGGAGTCATTAGTCAAATAATTTCTTCAGTGGCCAACAATTCCATTCATTCCACTAATACTTTTTGAGTACCTATTCCCAGAAAGGTACAAATAGCTGTTATACTAAACTTTGGTCTCTATTGCTAGTCTTCTTTCTGGAATTACTACACATTATCAGTGTATGTAACTTGTATGTGCACAGTTTTTTGCATGGGGTCTCTCCCTCATTAGACAGAAAATTTCTGGAAGGCAAAGAATCTGGGTTTGGTTTTTTTTTTTTTTGGTTTTCTTTGCCTTTGTATTCCTGGTGCTTAGCACAGTTCCTGGCACCTACTAAGTATATAATAAATTCTTGATGATTAATTGACTACCCTCAAAGAGCTTATATCCTAATAGCTCAGGCATAAGAGTAATGCAAATTGGAATATAAGATGTGAATGAGAGAAGGACAAAGTGTTTGGAGAAGTCAAAAGAGAGCAGAGTTGCTTTGTCTTGGGGAACCAGGAAAGACTTCCCTGAGAAGGTAGTTAGTACTCTAGTATTTTATTACCCTTTCTTCAAACCAACCAATAGGGCAAATTAGCAGTCCCTGTGTTCAGCAAAAACAAGGACTGAAAATCTGATGACCTGGCTGATTTAAATCTGGTCCAAGTGACATGGTGTATATTAATCAATCAATCAACATTTATTCAGCACCTACTTTATCAGGCAGTGAGCTAAGTTTTAAGGTCACAAAAGGAAGGACAAGACAATTTGTTTTCAATGAGCTTACGGTTTAATGGAGGTGACAACATGGAAACAAATATATACAAAGCAAGTTATATATAGGAAAAATAGGAGACAATTAATGGAGGGAAAGGCACTGGAATTAAGAAGGGTGGAAGCATTTCCTATATTCTGCAGTTTTCAGCTATTAGGATTCCTAAATGATATTTGAATAATTATGGTTGTGACAAGCTTTTACTTATTATAGAGTATAATAGCTCTAAAATGTTAATTTACACTGTAGAATTTGTTCATGATGTGATTTTACAGGGTGTAATAGGATGAGGTGAAATAGAGGCTCCTTATATTCTGTTTCATTATTTTGCTGTATTTTATACTCATTGATTCATTTAAAAACATTCATTGTGTGCCTTTTATTTACATCTAAGGGATACAAAGATGAAAGAATCAGAATCTTACAAGTATATTTGAAGGGAAGGAACTCTTCCTCTAGATCTGTGTCTCTCTTTGTCTCTCCCTGCAATTTCATCACTTTAACATTCTTTTGGGTTAGCAAAGAATACCCCTAGAAAAATAGAGAGGAGATAGGACTATCAGTTATTCAGACTTTAGGAGAGATTATTTTATCAGTCTGTTTTCCTAATACTTAACTAAAGTGAAGAGAGAGAGAGAGAGAGAGAGAGAGAGAGAGAGAGAGAGAGAGAGAGAGAGAGAGAAATTGAGAGTGTGTTCTGAAGGAACATATTTATTGAAAGATAGTGAAAAGTAATTATGGAGTATGGGACACCTTGACAGATGATAGACCTGGGTGGGACTTTGCAGTGTTGAACTTCTAGTGGATAGCATAAGTGCCCTTGGGAATTAGGAGTAATCAAAAATGGAGATCAGCAAAGAAACTTCCACTTCAGAAATTTTACTTAGAACCTGCTCTGACCTTAGTGCCTTAACTCAAAGGGTGAGGAATTTAGAGGATACCTATAGCACCTTCTCGGGGGTATTGCCTTTCCTGCTTACATGTTTGAAGTTCTCCCCAGCTGCCCTATGCTAGTTCCAGGCTTTGGGTCCTATGTAAATAGAGGCACAGGCCTCCACTTTAAGTCAGAAGTATCAAGAACTTGAGCAGAAGCAGATGTGCCCAGGTTAAAACCCAAACACTACTAATTCTTTCTTTAAAACCTTTTTCATATCCATCCCATTCTTTCTATTTTCACTGCCATCACCCCAGTTCAGGCTTATTATTCTATGCCTGAACTGCTGTAACAGTTTTCTGACTGATCTGTCTGCCTTCCCATTCCAATCACCTTACATTCCATCCCTGGATTAACCTGCTTGAAATTGTATTTTGATACTGTCTCTTCTCTCTTCAAAAACCTTTACTGGCTCCCTGAGAGCCAGATCTAAGGTCCTTAACTTGATATCTAGGATCTCCTTAATCTGTTTTCTCCACTTTCAGATAATTTTAAAATGTATTCTATAATTATGTCCCTTCTATAACAGTTTTCTGTGTTCTTTCCTTCATGAGTTTCTGGTATGACTGTTTATATAGCACATTCAGGATTGAACTGTTTCAATACAAATGTTTAACTCCATTATAATCAATGATAGCAGTAGATTACTGTAGAACTGCTGGAAGATCTGTTCTGTTTTTCATCTATATGTTGTCTGCCTTCTGATTTCATCTATAAATACTCTTGGGTGATCTGGCTTATGAGTTTCTTAGGATATATATATATATATGTATATATATATACATATACACATATATGTATATATATACATATACACATATATACTCATATATTTTTACAAATGTTTTTACAAACTTACAAATTTTCCTCTTCTGTTATTCTTAGCTATTTTATAAGATTTTTATATATTTATATGTTTATTTTATAAGATGTTGTAACTCTTCATGTCCCTATTTAGGGTTTTCTTGGTAGAGATGCTGTAGTGGCTTACCATTTCCTTCTCTAGTTCATTTTACAAATGAGGAAACTGAGGCAAACAAGGTTAAGTGTCTTGCCCAGGGTCACACAGCTAAAGAGTGTCTGAGGCCAGATTTGAACTCAGAAAATGAGTCTTCCTGACTCTAGGTCCAGTGCTCTATGCATTGTGCCTCCTAGCTGCCCTTTTTATAAGATGCTGCTGCCAACCATCTTGCACCAAGACATTTTGAAATTAAATTTACATTCCAAATAAATTTATAATCCCTTGGATAAATCATCTCTCTCCCTGGCAAAGTGATTAAGTGTTTTCTTGGTGATGTGGTTTCCAGAGTCTTTCATCCTCTTTTCCTTTGGTGATTACTTTACTTCTGTAACACTTCCATAGGCAAAAGTGGGAATAACTACAAAATTCTTTTCCTTTTTCCATTTCCCATTTTTCATCATCAGTAGTTTATTTAAGAGTTTAGATTGGAACTTCTGTAACTGAATACATTGTTTTGTCATCTTTATCCTTCCTTCCACTTTGGTATTGGTTTTAACCATCGTTCTAAATAGTCTAACTGCACACAGAGGAAACGATTCCTACATTGGCAGCTAGTCATTTCCTCTCTGTTGAGGCAAGTTCATTTTTCATTTTGGTCACATAGTTCATTACTTGCTATATCCAGAGTGTTCCACCTCTTTTTTTCTTTTTTTTCTTACTTTTGGAGGGGGGAAGGCAAAGCAATTGGGGTTAAGTGATTTGCCCAAGGTCACATAGTTAGTATGTGTCAAACATCTGAGGCCAGATTTGAACTCAGGTCCCCCTGAGTCCAGGGCCAGTGCTCTATTCACTGTCCCACCTAGCTGCCCCCGTTCCAACTCTTCTTGAAGAAAGCATTCACTTAGATATATAGCATGGGGTTGTAGAAAAAAGTGTTATTGGGTTTGTAATCAGAAGATGCAGAACTGTGCAGTGGGAAAGAGAGAATATCAGGTCTAGAGTCTAAAGAACCTGGGTTCAAATTCCGACTCTTCTAGTTATTGCTTGCATGGCTTTGGTAAATCACTTCATCACTCTGGGCCTTAGTTTCCTTATCTGTAAAAGGAGGGGGTTAGACTAGATGACCTTTAGAGTCCTTTCCAAATCTAAGTCTATGATAGGATTTATCATAGATATATTTGCATGAATATAGACTCTACCTGTGAATTCTGCCCTTGATATTAACTAGATGTGTGGCTATGGTGGCTCCTTCCATTCAAGATAGAAAAAAGTTTCACAAACAGATCCAGTTATATTCTATAATTCTGTGGTTCAAGATAAGTTTATGTCTGGAAGCATTCATCACCAGGTTGGCTGCAGGATGCCTAATTTTTCACTTACAGAAATTCTCAAAGGTACCCTACTAAGGCATGGGAGATTTTGAATTGGGAAAGGGCAAGTACATCACTGAAATCTTAGTGAATTTTGTATCATATCTATCAGAATAATAGATTTTCTTCTCCTAGAAATCTGTAAGCTCCATGAAGGCAGGAATGCTGTTTTACCCATCCTTTGTCTCTCTCTCTCAGCACCAAGACAGTGTTTTGCACCCATTATACAATTAATACAAGTTAATTGAACTGATGAACTCAAAGATGAAATAGAAAATATTCTTATTGTTCACTATGATAATCCTTCTTAAGCACATATGCATGCTTGAGGGTGTGTGTGTGTGTGTGTGTGTGTGTGTGTGTGTGTGTGTGTGCGCGCGCGCGTATATATACAACTCTAAAACTTCCATCTTCTTTTCATCCAAGATTTCATAAAATCACGAGACTTGAAGGAATCTGTTTCCAGTCAGTCTTGCAGGTACTCCGCTGGTACTCAGGTACTCAGCTGATGTGAAGTCTGATACAACTCTTACATAACAACTTTGGATGTTTTTAGTATGCTTTAAAACTCAACAGAATCTACAACAAAGAATTGACTGAACATATTATAATATGTACACCCATTACCTTTCTTTAGGCTTCCTGAAATTACTCTACTCTTGAAATGACTCATTTTAAGTGCAGTTAAACCTTGTAATGAGTTATATTATCATAGTTAGGTATAGTATGGCTTTAGAAGAAGTAAAGTGCTGGGGTGTTCTGGGTTAAATTAGGCCAAAGGATGCTATAACCTCTAAAAGATTTTTCTATTGCCTTTTTTGACAGACTCCATCTTTGTTCGATCTGGCACAGATGTCTTCTCCCCATTTGGGACACATTAGGCTGTTAGGTTATATTTGTAGGTGATCCTAAGAAAAGCTTTAGCATAAACGCTTAACCAGGAGACATTCTCTTGGCAGGTGGTTGCCAGGTATTCTAAATTCCTACTTGGCTTGTATTCCCAAGAATAGACAGGCAAAGCACATGAATTGAAAAAGTATAGAGAATGTTTGCCAAGGCCAATTTTTATTTCTTCTCTTTCCATTTACCCAATCAATATGTAACCCTTTTAACCCAACTTTTATATATAGACACATGTGCATATACATATATATATATACGCATATATATGTATTTATAATTTCTGAGAACCTTAGAGAATAAAATCAGAGTAAACTGACATAATATTTTCCAATTTAGTTGGTGTTTTATTATAATACTATGAAAACAAAAAGTGCAATGTGAATGGGAATGAAATTCTATGAAAACAGGAAAAAAGGTCTCTGGAATGCAAAGATATTTTTTTTAAGTTCTGGATTCAAGAAGCTTAGCATACAAACTAGAAAGAAAGGATCTATTTGTTATAGTCAGTGATCACAAGAGTAGTATGGCCAAACAAATCCTCCAAACCAACATTTTTTCATGAAATAGACTAAATGATAGTTATGGTGATGGGGGCAACACTGCCTTTGCTATTTTCTTTGAGAGAAGATATTTTAAGGATATGTTTCCTTTAAACCAGTACTGTATTTTTTACTACACTGAGGGGTAAGAGAAGTTCTTTCCTGAAAAGTTTATTTGCTATTCTTTAGGCCTTCTAATTCTTCTGATCATGTGGCCTATTAGGAAAAAAAAATAATGTGAGAATGCACTTTCATAGGCAACCAAAATGGTCCTATGGATAGGCAGTAGAGAGAGACAGCCAGCAAATGTCTTCTCATTTCAGACCAAACCAGAACTACCTGAATCCATCTCCAAGTTGAAGGCCAATGTCACTGTGGTAGTTACAGGTACTGTAGGTGAATGTGTTGGTGATTTCTCCTAGCCCTATTACTCAAACTCCCACCCAATCCAGTCCAATCCAACAATTTGTTAAGTGCCTGCTGATGTGCAAGGCATGTGCTAGCTACTTGGGAAACAAAGACTCATGAAGAGCAGTCCCTGTCTTAAGTTGCTATATTATTTAATGTAATTAGTCCCTGTGATTGATTCAGGGCTCCTCTTTGAATTGTTGCCAGAATCAAGAATATGATTAATTGGGCTTTTGCATTCTTCCTTCTGGTGGCTCTTGGGAGAGAAGTGATGAGCTGGTTTGGGCAGCTTGGTAAAGAGGATGAAGGGGTTACCATTTCCCACCCAACTCCCTGAAGGTCAAGGGAGATGGAAGGTCTATTTAAGGAGTTACATATTTGTCTATAGAGAGTGACTCTTATGGTGATGAATGTTCTCAACAGAGTTTAACACAGGCTTCTGAGTTTTCCTATATTTTTAAATCTAGGAGGGACCTTTTTGAATTCAGGGAATCTAGTATAATGCAGGGGCTGAACCTGGAGTCAGAAAGACTCATCTTCCTAAATTCAAATCCAGCTTAACAGCTGTGTGACCCTGAGCAAGTAGCTTAACACTGTTATCCATAAAATGATTTAGAGAAGAAATGGCAGACCACTCCCGTATCTTTGCCAAGAAAATCCTAAATGGGGACATGAAGAGTCAGACATGACTAAACAACAACAAGAATAACTTTTCCATTTCACCAGTGAGGGTTCCAAGGACCAGAAAAGTTAATAGAATGTGAAGGTTCCCAAAGCAGTTTACTGACCTTTCTCTTAAAAATTAGAATCATAGGATTTAGACCTAGAAGGGATCTTAAAGGTCATCTATTACAAGCTCCACATTTACAAGTGAGGTAAGTGAGGGTCATATAGCTAAAGTAATCTGCTAAAGGTCATGGTCATACTTTAGAACTAAAGCATGGGTTGACTGTTACAAAAATAATGCAAGTACTCCTAAGAACCATAGTTCAAATTCTATGGAAAGTTTCATTTTTCAGGGTTCTTGAGGTCCATTTTTTTCAACTTGGCTAGTCAAACCACAGTACATTGCTTAGAGGAGGTGCTTAATAAACATATATGGATTTAATATGTCTAGTTAATATTTTCCTTTCAGCCCTCTTCAATTCCTGTGGCTATTAACTTAGTTCCAATCCTCAACATTTCTTTCCTGGATTATTGAGATATTCTTCTTACTGATCTCCATGGCACTATTCTTTCCCTTCTCTAATTTATATCTCACAATTTTAACCAATCAATCTCTCTAGTGTAGAAATCTGATCATGTCACCACTTATACTCCCATTCAAAAATTTTCATTGACTCCCCATTGCGTATTGAGTAAAATAGTCTGACATTTAAGCTTCTCTACAATTTGGCTCCAAACTATATTTCTAGCCTTACCATGTACTACTTGACATACCACAAAGGCAGTATGACATAGTGCATAGAGTATAAAACTTGGAATAGTGGATGGCCAGGATACAAATACTACCTTAGGTACATTGTTGTTCACTAGTTTTTAGTCATGTGCAACTCTTTGACCCTTTAGGGGTTTTCTTGACAAAGATAGCAGAGTTGTTTGCCATTTCCTTCTCCAGCTCATTTTACAGTTGAGAAACTGAGGCAAACAGGATTAAGTGACTTGACCAGGGTCACACAGCTAGTAAATATCTGAGGACAGATTTGAACTTAGGAAGATGAGTCTTCCTGATTCCAAGGCCAGTGCTCTATACACTGTGCCCCCTAGCTGAAGATAAATTAGCTGTGTGTTTTGGGCAAATCACTTAACCTATCTGAACCTCAAGTTTCCTCATATGCAAAATTCATATCACAATAACGTCTAAAAAAGTCATTGTGAGGATCAGATGCAGAGTTTTGCAAATCTTAAAGTGTTACATAAATATGAACTATTATCATTTATTATTATTATTTCTCTCATGTACTACATACTGAAGGCAAAGTAGACCACTGGCCATTACCACATCCTGTCTTAACTGTTGCTACCTCTGTGGTTATGCTCACATGTTGTTCTCTATGCTTGGAAGTGTTTCTTCTCAGTCGTCTACCGAAATTCTCTTCTTCTTACAAGGCCTAGCTTGGGGGCTGCCTCCATTATGAAGTATCTACCAGATTAAAAATTATCTTATGTTTTTCTAATTTCTCATACTATTCTGCTTAGACTTTATCCATGCACATATCATAGTGTGTATTATTGTTATTTATAGATTTGTCTTTCCTTTTTAGGAGATTAGACTCTGGAGTGTGGAAACCTGAGTTCAAATCCCACCTCTGACACCACTCAGACAAGTCACTTAATCCCCTTCCACTTCAGTTTTCTCATCACTGAAATGAGGGTGTCACCCCTGGTGTCCTTTAAGGTGCCCTCTTCCAGCTCTCCATCTATGATTCTTTTATCTTTACAATTCCAAAGCATAGAACAATTCATTTTACATATAGCTAGGTGGTACAATGGATAGAGCACGCGTCCTAGTGTCAGGAAGACCTGTGCGTAAATGCAGCCTCAGATACTTACTAGCTGTGTGACCTTGAGCAATTGTCTTAACTTCTGCCTGCCCCAGTTTTCTCATCTGTAAAATAGGGATAATATTAGCACCTCCCTCCTAGGGTTATTATGAGGATCAAATGAGATACTTACTAATTGCTTAGCACAGTGACTGGCATATAGTAGGCCTCTTGTAAATTGTATTATTATTATTATTATTGCTATCCTATGCTAGGTGCTTAATACATATTTATTGAACTGAATAGCACCATGGCATCTTTGGAGAGAATAACAATATTGTCCTATCTTGCTAACTTGAATTTAGATAATGCTTCTCAATTTTCAAAGCACTTTCACATATAGTAAGTGCTATGTAGATGTTAGCTATTATTACTCTTATTTTTATATCATTTTAATATATTTAACAACCCTGAGAAATCTCTAGGGAAGTTGTGATCATCCCCATTTTACAGAGGAGGAAACTGAGGTAGAGAGGCTAAGTGATCTATGCAATGTCAATCCGTAAGGTAGGGAGAGAACCCCAAACAAAACACACATTCCCCTTTGATTATCATTCCACTCATCTTTCTGCTAGAATACACATCTCCTGAATCGACTTCAGAGATGTTGAGGATTAGGGGAAGGAAAGGAACGATGATAATAATAACTATCCTTTATGAGGTGTTCTAAAGTTTGTCAGGTACTTTGCATATATGATCTCATTTGAGGGAAAGGGCAAAAAATACTCTTACTTTCAAGCTCTCTCTTCTCCCCAGGGGAATGAATGCCCCTGAGACTGGCTTTTCATAAAAGTCTGTCCCTGTGGGGCTCATGAAAAGAGAACTACAATATTTGACCCAACATCTCCCCTTTGTCATAGGATACCATGCTGTGACTAGGAACATTCAACACTCTGATAGCCTGAGGTCCGCTAAGAGAGTACTTTCTCTAAAGACTGGTCTGCATAACCCAAGACAAAAGGCAGCAAAGCTAAGGGAAGAGTCAGCACCTGACTTTTCTGAATGCTTTGCAAGGGCATGTCTGAATCCCAATCTTGCCTGAGTTCCTCAGTGCACTCATCCAATTTAAATAAATCTTCCAGCCTTTTCTGTTTGCTCGGCACACACTGAAAATTTGTTTCTAGAGTCAGATGGAAAACTGAATATTCCCTGTGAGGGCTCTTTCCTTCTTTACCTTGGACATGTGCATGGCTCTGTTTCAGATGTAACTGATGGCCAGCGTGTATATATTCACAATATGGTCACATTATCTCACTGCCTTTTGGCTCCTTGGGGGAAAAGCCGTGTGATCAACTGATTTTATGCTTATCCACAATGCAGACAAACATATCATTTTCATTTTTTTTTTTGAGCAAGCAAAATGACCTTCCTGAGAAACATTCAAGGATTCTTTTGGAGGGCACACTTAAATTCTTACTACAACATTTCTAGTCCAAGGTGCTGTGAGACACTTCTCACAGAAAATTACTATTTTCTGGATGATTGAATTAGTAAACTAAAGATGAAAGACAGAAAGAAAATCTTTTCATTTTAAATGCCTTTCATAATGAGAGTTATTCAGAGACTGATACATTATGTGTGCATATGAACTCCCTGGTAAATCTACAGACTACAGAAGGAAATTACAAAGTTTAATTACCTTGCCTTTAAGCAAATTATAAAACAAATGGTCCCTTTCCTCCTTTTCTTCCGGTAACCTCTTCTGAATAGTTAATGAAAGGCATTTGAGTGGATTGTCTAAGTTAAGCATGGTTCTTTTGTTAACATTTGCTTTTCATTCCAGTTAAAGTGACCACTTTCATCTAGGGCTTTCTTTGCCTTTAGTTCATAATGGTTTATTTTTTCCAAAATTCAATTTTAAAAAGTGGGGGTGGGGGGGGAGCATTTGCTCACAATGTCCTGTGAGCCTAATGTTTTTGTTGTTGTTTTTTAAATATTGAACCAAACTAAATCCTAAATCACATAAAAATCTATAACAAAGTGTAAAGTACACTTGGGCAATCCCTTCACTAACTTGTTTTTCTTTCTAATAGGTAATGATGTAGTCTGATGTGGATGTACTGAAGGGAAAGGTGATCATAGACCTGCATGGGAAGGCCTGATTTGGAAGAGAAAGTAGCTAACACAAATAATCATTAATCCCATATATCATCTTTCTGCTTCTGAAGTTCAATTGGGTTCTGGTCAAAGGTGGGAATGATATATAATTTTATCCAGGAATCTCTTTGGTTCATGGCTCAAGGTTTTGAGGATATCAGGTCAGTTTTGCTCTAGAACCAGGGACTCAGGTGAATTTTGTGTAGAACTGAAGTAGCCTTAGAAAACTCTTAAAATTTTCACTGTCACTTTCTTACATGTAGACAATCGATAAAACAACAAATCAAATTCTGATTTGTATCATTTGCTGATTTCCTAAATGTAAATTCTCACATTGAAAATCTAACAATCAGCTCTTGTGAGCCAGTTTGAACTAGTTCTAGCATACCCTTACATGCAACGATAATGAACAATGTTAGTTGATAAGTATAATAGAGACGTACAGAGTCCCATGTGAGGTTAGAGAAGAAAAGCTTGTCACCAGTGTGGGAAACACTTAGAAAACTCTTCTGTATGTGTCTACATGACTATAGGGCATGTGGGGTGTGCAGGAAGAACTAGCATTGCTGGTGTGGGAGCTGTTGAATTCTTCTCAGGGCTTGCTCATCCACTTTCTGTGTCCATCTGGCATTCAAACTCTCACCTGTGACTCCAAGAAGCTGCAGAATGCACAGTGGTCACATCCTTGTAAACTGTGTCTGCAGATGGGCTAACCAGGCTGAGGGTGATTCACAGGCCTCAAACCTATTGGTGAATTGGGGGTGTCTACCCCAAGCATGTGAAAACCAACCCCAATGGAAGGGGTAGATGAGAACAACTTGTTCCAGTGGTCATGAAGGTGGCTGAGGCAGATGAAGTGGACCACTTAGAGCTCAGTCAGACATCGGAGATGCCAAGGTCATCCACTGCATCCTGGTCATTATCAGGTGTCCTGACTTCTGTCTTGGAAGACTTTTGTCTTGACTTTAGACTTGGAAGAGAGAGTGAGGCTGACAACTTTGTGCAACTCTGCACAACTCTGCCTCACTTAAATCCAATTCATGTACAAGTAAAGATACCACTTGTGATGTTCTTGGTCTTCTTTGACAATGAAAGACAAATAATAATAACATGACTATACTTTGAAACAGAAACATAAGGTTCCTAAAATGAAAAGTGAGAACCTATAAAGTTAAATATGTTCTTGAACTTCTTGCTAAAAAATTCCCAGGTTCATCCATTTCTTAGCTCATTCCATTGTGCCTTATGCAACTCACATTCTATTTTCAGCAAACTTCCTTATATCTGCAAACTTTTTAAACAGCACTCCTTCTGTGAAGTGAAATATGGTTCCACATCTGAAGATGACACATCTATTGTTTCAGTATTTATTAGAGGCCACTCCTCTGACAGCCTATCAGTCCAGTAGGAAGGGCGGGCATATTTCTTACTTTAATTGCCTGTTAGAAGCTATTTCCTTTACCATTACCCCTTCTTGTGATACCTGCCTTATTCCAGAACTCTACTGTAAAATAAATTGCTTTCTCAAGGATCACTGAGGACCTACTATACCAAAACCGATGTTCTTTTTTCATTCTTCCTCTTGGATTCTTTATTTACCCTTCCTTTCAATGACCAAATCCTCTACATTATAACTGTACACTAGCTCTCACATCTGTCTAATCATTTTTCTCTGTTCCCACTGCCTGCACCTTAGTACAAGATCTCATTATCACTTGCCTGGATGATTCCAATACTCTACCAACAGCTATTCCTTCCTCTACTCTCTTGTCTCCTATCTACCCTTCTTAGCACTGAAAGAATAATCTTCTTTATGCACTGATATGACCACGTCACTCTTCTTCACATGATGAATTCCCATGCATTTGGTAAAGTCCAATTCAAATGCTACCTTCTCCAAGAATCCTTCCCAAATTTTCCATACTGGTGACAAGCTTCTCTTCTCTAATCTCACATGGGACTCTGTTTGTACCTCTCTATTGCACTTATCAACTAACATTGTTGGCTCACAAGAGCTGATTGTTAAGTTTTCAATGTGAGAATTTACATTTAGGAAATCAGCAAATGATACAAATCAGAGCTTGATTTGTTATTTTATTGATTGTCTAGACTTAAGAAAGTGACGGTGAAAATGTTAATAATACAATTTAAACTTTTAAAAATATGTGCTGTGTATATTTTTCCCCTAGGTTGTTAAAACATTGACCTGCCCACTATATAGATATGTGTTGTATCATTCTAGTAGACTCTAATTTCTATGACCACTAAAGTAAGCGTATCTCTCATAGCACCTAGCACAGTGATCTCTGTATATAGCAAATGCTAAATAAATATTTGTTGAATAAATCAAATTTACCAGGAAAAGAAGTTATTTAGTAGATGGCACAGTGGGTAAGAGGGCTGGACTTGGAGTCATGAAGATATGACTGTATTTAAATCCTAACTCAGACACTTATAAACTATGTTATCCTCGGCAAGTCACTTGATTGCCTTTGGCCTCACTTTCCTAATCTGTATGGTGGGCCCACTTCACAGAATTGTCATGAAGACAAAATGAAATAACATAAGGACAGTGCTTTGCAGACCTTAAAGTGCTATGTAAATGTTCATTATTATTGTCAAAGTAACATTTGTTTCTGAATTAACATTAATTCAATGAAATGTATATAATATATACATATATATATATCCTGTATAATAAATATGTGTCCTTTTCCCATTTCTAAAAGAAAAAAAGGATGTGTGTGTGTGTATATGTATTTATAATTCTTTAGGTCCAATAGCCAAGATTCACTATTGCCAAAGTAAAAAAATTTCTGCATTTACTATCCTCATTTTATAGAACATGGCAAATCATCTTCAAATCACCTTTTATTCCTTTTTTTTTTGTTTATTATTCATGTGAGCAGGGATCTAATAGCTTTCCATCACTATATATTCTGATTTTTGTGAATCCAGATCACACTTAATATTATAAATTCTCCCTTTTCTGGCTCATACCCCTAGGCCAGGATTTCCCCTGGGTATATCCCATTTTGGATGTGTCTAGGTCCCCAGGAAAAAAAGGAAAACGAGCCTCAGCTTCCATTCAGGAGCGCAGACTAAGAAAACAACTATAAGACAGGTTTTATTTAACTGATCAAAAATGCAAAGGATTAATGGAGTGCATTCTCTGCCAAAAGAATAATAGCTAATCATTTCTTGACTTTCCTTCATGATAATTTCCTCCTCCAAAAGGTAAAGGAATAAATAATAGGAAAACTTTATTTTAGATCTGATTCTCACATCAAGGAAGGATTGATTGCTAGGACAGAAACAATGGGAACCTTGGGCAAAACTTAGAATTTGCATTTTTTAAAAAAAGGAGAGGAATAAAATCTGGGACAAGTTCGTCACATAGCTTAGATTGTGGGAGAGCATATTCCAAAAGGTAGAAGGAAAGGCTAATGTAGAGATCAAAATTATATAAAGCTATCGGAGGAAGTAAGCTCTAAGGAATGAAATTCAGAAGACCATGACATAGAGGAAGAAAAGCAGGTATTCTTTATAGAGGCCTATGTATATACCCAGGGATCTCAAGGACCAACTTCAGTTTTAAAATAATATATACAGAAGATGGCAGTAAGGACAAGTTTAAAATGAATACAGAACCAAGGTATAGCACTAGAATGATTCTGACAGGACTGCTAAGCTGATGAAGAAATCTTAAGACCTCAAAAAAGGGTTCTTAAAAAATCTGTACTGGAGAGAGTAGCATGGTACATTCAATGGATTAGAGAGTTGACTTCAAAGTTAGGAAACCCCGGATTCAGCACTAGTCTCTGATACATATTGGCTGTGAAATCCTGGGAAAGTCAATTAATGTCCCAGTGCCCTCAGAAACTCCCAAAGACTATAACTGGCAGAAATTGCCCAACTGGATCAGTAGGAGTGTTCCCCATAGTCAGTTCCCAATGGCAATGAAATTACAGATCTGAGCCGTCAAATGGAGCATTATATTGGGCTAGGGCTAGGCAATCTTTTTTTTTTGGGGGGGGGATTGCTCATTTTAGTGGGCAGTGGTCAGGGTAGGGTAGGGACTCTTTTGGGGGAATAATGGGTAGTCTTACACTAGGGGACCATTAGATTGGTGGCATATTATTCATTTGAAATGTCTCAATACTAGTTGCTAGTTGGAGGCAGCTAGGTGGCAAGATAGATAAAGTACTAGGCCTGGAATCAGAAAGACAGACCTGAGTTCAAAATCTGGCCTGAGAGACTTACTAGCAGTGACCCTGGGCAAGACACTTAGCCTCTGTCTGCCTTAATACATGGGAGAAGGAAATGGCAAAACATTCTAGCATCTTTGCCAACAAAACTCCTGGACAGTATTGGCATACTATGGTTCATGGGGTCACAAAGAGTTATAACAAGTGAATGATTGAACAACAACAACTAGTTGCTAGATGGTTCCCAGTGAATTTCTGAGAAATCTTGGACTATGTTAGGGCTCAAGACAGGGATTTGGACATGGAAGGTATAATACCCCAGCAAAGTAGGATTTGGGGGGAGTCAGGTCTTTAGGACACTCTTTCTTCTGAAGCTGCTCTAAGGCAGCAAGGGGCCATTTCTAGTTGTCCTGACCTATATCTTGCCACTGGACCCAGATGGCTCTGGAGAAGAAAGTGAGACTGGTGACTCTGTACAACTCTTCCTCACTTAAATCCAATTCACATGCAAGTCATGGCATCACCCTCGTGATACTATTTTCCTCTTTAAGAATGAAGGACAAACAACAATGACAACATGACAGCAAGGTGGTACAGGATGCTAGATGTGGAGTCAGGATGACCCAAGTTCAAATCTTGTTCAGACACTTAGCTGTGTGACTGAGCAAATCACTTAACCTCCATCATTCTGTTTCCTCAACTTCAATCAATTCAATCAACATTCAACTTCCTATCAACCAAATGGGAATAATAATTGCACTTGCCTTTCAGAGTCTTTGTACAGACTGAATAAGATAACATATGTACAGCACTTTGTAAACCTTAGTGCTCTGCAGCTCCTAACTATTATTAACTCCAATGAGGTATTTCAGGATTTTGATTGGCATGGGGTAAAAGGTTCTGTGGATAGTCTACCCGGAACCATAAAACTCTAGAATTTTCTTTAGCTAATTCTCTTTTTTGGAGGGACCCCCCAGTTTCCCTGCTCTGTTATAGTATGTTTTGGGCTGGGAATTGGTGGAGTTGAGAGAAGACATTTATGGATCTGTTAGGACCAACTTGGTCCTAACTTGTACCTGCAACTTGGCCTCAGGGACCTCTGAGGTTCTAGAGCAGTACTGGAATCCAGAGGTTTTTCTGAATTGGGGCAGGGGCAAGACAGGAAAATATGGTTTCAATGCATGTAGGACTTTGGGTATTCTCCTCAGTATTACATGAGAATCCCAGTCCCCAGTTGCCTCACTGGGACTAATGAAATTATGTTCTACTTTGACTAAGGAAACCCACTTATTAAATCCCACTAACAAGTCAGATATTCATATATTCAATCATAACTGGTTATTTTCAAAGTCTGTTTGGGTGTTTGCACCCACCCATGAAACCAGCTTTTTTGATTCAATAATGGTTGTTTAGAAAGTTCTCTTCTTTAAGCTTCCTATATATATTTTCCCTACTTTCTCTTTAAGCAGAAGACATGGCATTCTACTTTACTAAGGTGATTTGAGTTCCCTCACTTTCTTTCTTCTACCTCACTATTCCTTTCTATTCCCTCCCTTTCCTCTGGTCTCAGGGGAAGGGGTTGTTCCTCTAAAGAAACTAACTTCTGCATCTGTGCCCTTAAAGTTCTCCCATTCTGTCTCCTGCAGGACCATATTTCACCAACCATCTTCTTTCTCTTCCATGAATTGTCCATTTCTTCCTCTCTGCTATCTCTTTCCCTTAACCTACAAATGTGATCATTTGCCCTCTTGTCAACTTTCCCTTGATTATGCCAGATTCTCAAGGCATCATCCTACCTCTTGCTTCCCCTTTATTGCCAAACTTCTAGAAAGAGTAGTTCTTTTTTGTTTCCTACATTTCCTCATCATCCATTCTTCAACTACTTGCAATATAACTTCTATCCCCTTTCTCTAATGATCTGTTTTTACTTAAGTCTGATTTGGGTGGTAGATTCAGTAAGGCATCAGAGTTGTAGTGGGAGCAATATCTTAACACCACCATTCTTCCCCCTTCTTCCCCCTAATGCAGGTTAGGCTGGTTTTTCCTTGAAAGTTAATGAGGCCACCCTCAACTTAATTGGATTAAGGAACTAAAGACTGGAGCAGTTGACATCATTTCTAGGTTACTTGAGTAAAAACAGCCAGGAGGGCTTTAGCTTAGCTCTGAGGTTTAGTTAGTAGACCACAATGGACAGCTCAGAGGCAAGCAAGATTTCCTAGGCTGTAGAGGCAGCTGGTGGCCCAGTAGAATGCTAGAGCTGGAATTAGGAAGACTTGACTCTGGGTAAGTCTGGCTTCAGACACTTTCTAAGTTGTGTGACCCTGGAAAAGTAATTTAATCTCCATTTTCCCCAGTTTTCTCAACTGTAAAATGGGGGTAATAAAAGCACCTATATTCCAGGGTTGATATCAAGATCAATTGAGGTAATGTTTTAAAAAAAAAGTGCTTAGTATAGTTCATAACACATAGTAGGTGCTATGTAAATGTTTTTTCCTTTCTCCTTCCCCTCCCTTAAGTTGAATCAACAAAGTGAACAGTTATTTAATAACCTATAAGTGTCTCATTTCATTCCAATAACAAACCTAAAATACTAGGGTCAGACTTCATCTATTATCAGGGTTCTCATCTTCCTTGACTTTTTTGTAGCATATAACTGTATAGACCAACCTCTTCTTAGTGTTTCCTCATACTGACTTGTATTATACTGAACTTTAATGGTTTTTCTCCTATCTGTCTGACTGTTTCTTCTCTGTCTCCTTTGCTAATTTCTCATTTTCTTTCTATTCTTTAATTTTAAGTGTCTCCAAATCTTCTCCCACACTTGACATCTCTATGTAAATGACTCCTAAATTTATATCTGGACCCCTGAACTTTCTCCAGTGCTCTTCTACTAAGTACCTGATGAATATCTCCACAAGGCTGTTCCATTGGATGTTTGATACCAGTTGTTTAAAAGAGGCCCTTTCCTTTCAAAGAGAAGATGAAAGGAGGCATATAGACAGAAAATGCTAGAAGGACTGACAAGTTCATAAATGCATCTGCTAACAGCAAAGGAAATCCTACCAACTCAATTTATCCTTATCTATTTTATTCATGAGTGGTATATTCAGAGGGGCTGAAGCCTGTACTAGATTGGCATGGTTGTAAAAATGTCCAGGTTCCTTTGTTCTCATGAGGAAATAACACTATCTTTTTTTTTTATTTTTATATTTGAATATTTGATTTTAAAACTTTCAATTCCAGATTCATTCCCTTCCCCCCCCGCCACCCACCCCCACTGGGGGAGACAAGCAGTTCAGTATAGGTTGTACATGTGTGGCTAATGCAAAACAATAACATAGTAGATATATTGTAAAAGACTGACTATATTTCCCTCCCTCCTATCCCACCTCACACTTGTTCTATTCTCTACTTTGATCCTGTCCCTTTTCAAAAGTGGGTGCTTCCAACTTTCCTGCCCCCCAGCCTGCCCTCCCTTCCATCATCCCCCCTCATATCCCTTTCCCCCCCTATTCTCATGGAGGGTGAGATCCCCTATTTAGTGTGTATTTCCCTCCCTTCTCAAGCCAGATTCAATAGGAATAAGGTTGACCTATTCCCTTGTGCCTTCCTATTCTTCCCCTCCATTGTAACCATTTTCCCTTGCCTCTTCTGTATGAGATAGTTTGCCCCACTCTGTCTCTCCCCATCTCCTCTCATTATATTCCTCTCACCTCTTAATTTCACCTTTTAAGTATCATCCCTTCCTGTTAAATTGGTCCCGTGCCCTCTATCTATGTATACCTGTAAACGTATATACACACATTCACATATGTATTCATATGCCCGCATACCCTCATATAAAGACATATATATATTTCTAATCCCTTCAGCTACTGAGAAAAGTTTCATAGGTTACAATTATTGTTTTTCCATGTAGGAATGTTAATAGTTCAACTTTGGCCGGGTGGCTCAGCGAGCAAGAGCACCGGCTCCAACACTACCTATCTTAACCATCTCTAGATGATGAGAATTAATCAGTACTTCTGGGAAGGGTCATGTTTATTAGGATCACCCTTTAAGCTACTTCATCTCTTGGTAGTGTATGGACGACTGCAATCTTATATCCTTTTGTGTGTTTACTACAGACAACTTTGTAAGTCCCTCAGCTGGCAGTTAAGTTAGCTTTGAAGGAAGGGACTTGAACAGAGTAATGGAAGCTGGAGCTGAGGGTGTTCCAAGATAGAGAAAGTCCATTTAAGGCAAGGGGGTGAGGTACAGAAATATGGAAGAAGACAAGAGGAGACAAAGGCTCAAAAAGTAGGTAGGAACATTTGTCTCATGTGTATCACAGGTATTTGTGTACATATTTTCCCCACCCTTAGGTTTCATGACAGCACAATCTGTTTCTCTGAGAGTACAATCTGTTTGTTTCTCAGGCACCTCAGGTAGCTGCTTTACACACAGCAAGTACTCAGCACTGTTTGTTGAAAAAAGTAGAATGAGAAGAAACTCTTTTCTGAATTGGACCTAGCATTCCTGTCCCCACCCCCTCTTCCCCTTCCCACCTCTCCCCCCAAGCACTATATAGTGGAAGGAATACTGAATTTGGTGTCAGAAGACCTGAGTTTGATTCCTGATGAATGACGCCATTATGCGTCATCAGGTAAGCCACTAAACTTCTTTGGGAATCTTTTTCATATTCTGCAAAATGAAGGTGAGGGGGAGTGTTTGTAGACCAAATAATGTCTATAATCCTTTTGAACTCTTAAGTCTATGATTAAATAATTTAATAAAAAAGCAATAAGCACCTACAATATCCAAGGAACTGTAGAATCAGGATAAGAAGTAAAAAAAGAAACAGTCATTGTCCTCAAGAAGCCTTTGTTAAACTTATAGAACAAGTGAAAGTAAGGAAGGAGAAAATACTAGTAAAGTGTCAAGGTCTCAGAGCCTAAAGTTGGATTCATTACTTTAAATTTTACCAAGGTAAAATGGTGAATGCCCAAATTCTATGATTTTATGTCAATTACATTGAAGGTTTGGGAAACTGAGGCTTAGAACTTTCCCCCAAAGCTCATAGTTTGGTAAATTTACAGTACGTCCCATTAGAAAATTCCTTAAGATTGACTTAAGTGAATGTCCCAAATAAGTAGATGACTAATAATCTTATTACTTACTCTTCAGTTAACCCCAAACTCAAAAGCATTTTAAATGACCGAAGTGAAGTAATCCATTATGTCACAAAGTATTTTAAGTGAATAGTTTAAAATATAAAGCAAAACACTGTGCTTTTTAAAAAATATAGAATATTTGAATGCTTTATGATGTTTTTGACTTTTGAAACATGTTTCAGGAAATGAGAAAATTATGCCAGTATGAGTTATATATCCATCAATACGCAGACCTAAAAAAAATCCCCAATAGCTGACCTACTTGCATAAATTCATTTACAGAGGGAAAATCAGAATTAATTTTTATTAAGGTAGAATGACTTGCATTATAATGTAATCTCCATCCCTGGAAAATTTCCTGTGTCATGTAAGAGCTCTGTGGAAATGGCGTCCTTCCAAGTAATTTCCTGAAAAAAGTTTAGAAAATGTCCCTTTCTGGGCCATGACTACCATAATTCACTTTGTCATGCATCAAATGAGATAATGGAAATGGAAGCATTCTGGAAATCATAAAGCACTATATCCCTGTGAGACTTTATGTTTTATTATTATTACTGTTGTTGTTGTTACCTAACTACCCGTCTATTTAAAATAGTGCAGGAACAAGGATCAGCCTAGGCAGAAATGTAAGGAAAAGAGTAATAGTCAAAGCAGGCTGATATATGAACTTGATAATATGTAAATTGTAAATATATGTAAATATAATTTAAACTAGGTAACTGGAGAGTAATTAGGTAAACTGGAGGTAGCTTAACTTCAGAGACTAGAAAGTGAGAGAGTGCTGAAGAGAAAAATAATTTATTCTAAGCCCAGACCACAAACGCTGTAAATCAGAATGAAAACATTTTTAGAAGTTTCCTCTAGATCTTTGGGACCAATAAGGACTTAGAGAGACTCCAGGGGAAAGCTACAATTTAGAGTACTTTTCTAGGATGTTTTCAGGAGCCATGGCAGCTCCTTTAAGGTCTAAGAAGGGTGTGTTGTGTATACTAAGCAGCCAAAACACAGCTGATAAGCAAAACAAGAAAACAGATGAGAAGCCTGGCAGCTAGACAGAGGAAAACTGGAAGTTTCTAGTCTGAAAGCCTTGAATTCTGCTTTAACCTGAGTAGGGCAGGAAACCTAGGCTACTCATATTATGAATGCCTTTTTCAGTAATGTCTGTATGTGGCTTTATACATAACCCTTCTGGATCAGTCAACACTTATTAAGTGTTTACTATGTACAAGTGCTGACTATGTATGCACCACTGTGCTAAGTACTGGGGATACAAAAAAAGGGGGGGACACAGCTCTTGTCTTTAAGAAGCTCACAGTCTAGAAGGAGACACAAGATGAAAATAATTTGTGAATATAAGATGCATGGAGGGTAAATTGAAGGTAATCTTAGAGAGAAGGTCCTAGCATTGAGGGGGAATCAGGAAAGGGAAAAGGTGGGATTTTTAACTGGGACCTACATAAGTCAGGGAAGCCAGGAGATGAAGAGGAAGACAATGAGTGTCTCAGACATGGAGTGAGGCCAGTGAAAATGTGATGGCCTTGTGTGACAATTACTTGTTAAACAAATAGCATTGTGAAGGATAGGAATAATAACAGCTAACATTTGTACAGCACTTTAAGGTTTGTAAGACACTGTATGTATGTTATCTCATTTGAGCCTTACAATAACCCTGGGAAGCTGGTGCTATTATTATTTGTATTTAATAAATGAGGAAACTGAAAATGAGAGAAATTAAGTTATTTGTCCAGGGTTAAACAAGTAGTAAATATATGAGGTAGTATTTGAACTCGGGTATTCCTGCTGCCAAGTCCAACACTCCATCCACAGTGCAACCTAACTGTGTGTCCATATGGTCTAATATGTTTTTGGAGAGGTGGGTTTGTCTAATGCCTCTGCCCTAGGTGATCTCTAAGGGTTTTATCATCCTATAATCCTAGTCTCATTACCATAATGATGTACAAGAAATAAATCTCAAACATTAAAAAGCATTTAGGTTTGAAGGAGATCACATCTAAGGTGTGGCAGGTCCAAATGGTATGATTCTGCAAATCAACTTTATGAACATACTCTCCAAAGCAGACAGAAGACATAGTACCGGATGATTAAAGGATTGAGTCATACTCCTCAGGTATGGGGAAAATGTCTGTGGTCTTCTGTGGGAAAAAAAAAAGTTCAGGGGCTATGACTTCTACTACACATGAATTGCTGGTGTACTAAAACTCCTAATGGAATTGGTCACCATCTTAACTCCTTCTTGCCAACAATTTATTCTTAGTTTATTGTTGTTTATTTCACTTGGGAGGGTAGAGTGAAGGGAAGGGAGGATGTTGACTTGTAAGCACCATATCCCTATACCCATGAGGAAGCTAGGTGGTGCAGTGAAGGGAGTGCCCAGGCTGAAGTCAGGAAGATTCATTTTCCTGAGTTCAAATGAGGCCTCAGACACTTACTATCTGTGTGACCTTGGGCAAGTCACTTAACCGTGTTGACTTCATTTTCTTCATCTGTAAAATGAACTGGAGAAGGAAATGGAAAACCACTTCAGTCAAGAAAACCCCAAATGGGTTAATGAAGAGTTGGACACGACTGAAACAACTGAGCAAAAGCCCTATACCCATTGCAAAATCCCAATCTCTCTTTTTAGAATATGGCTTCCTAAGGAAGAAATCATCCATAGTACCCCCTCCTACCACCAAAACAAGACTTCCCTATTTCTTTCTCCCTGTTTCAATCCCTCCCTTTCTCTCTTTACCATTATACTGTAGACATGCTTCTTCCTGCAAAACTATAGGAGTTATTTTTCCTTCATTATTAGCTTTTGATTTTATTAAGGTATATCACATATTCCTCTTTCTTCATCCTCCCCTTCCCTTTTTTATACATTATTCTGTTCTGTTATTTAGTTTGACAAACAACTGCTGATTTACCAGCAGGTGGAGGTGGGGGGAGGGAGAGTTATAGTCCAGAATGTTTCAGGCCTATTTCTCCACCATCACTTCTTGCCAATCTCTTAATGATTTCTCTGTAGTTATTTTGCTGTTATTGTTGTCCTTGGTTGCTGTATCTGTTTACCCTTCTTTTACATCTATTGTCTGGGAGGGCTGTGAAGTAAATAATTTCTTCAGGTCCAGTTTTCTTTCTTGGAATGTATCCAATGCCTTTTTTTTTTTTTTATTGAATGCCTATCTTTTGTTCATTAATGGTTAGGCTCAGATTTGCTGGGTAGGTCACCTTGGATTGCATCTTGACTGCCTTTGCTCTTTGGAACACATTATTCTGTTCCCTCCTGCAGTTTCTCATTTGAGTTCTTGGTGTCCTCTATCAGGGAGACAGCTAAAATTGCTTTATTGCTTGCACATAATTACTATTTTGGAAAGGTCTGAGAGGTCATAAGTATTAGAGAAAACATTTAGTCCTCCATCTTGGTCACATGACTAGGAATATTGATTTCACTCTACAGAAACAGTTCTATTCCATAATAATAACCCACATTTACATATGTTTTATGTAAAAGCACTTTCGTCACAACAAGACTGCAAAAAAAGTAACAAAGCTGTTTTTAGCCTCAATTTACAGACAAAGAAACTGAACAATCTGGGAAGTTGAAGGACCGTTTCATGGTTTTCTAACTAGTAAATGACTAAGATAGGATAAGAACCAGATTCCAAGTCTGGCACTCTATCTACTATTTTACTTTGGGGGAGGGGCCATCTCCAGTCCTCCTGATCTATGTCGTGCCACTGGTCCCAGATGGCCATGGAGGAGAGACTAGGGCTGTGGCACAGCCGTGCCTCACTTATATCCAATTCACTCGTAAGTCAAGACATCACCTTTCCCATGTCATGTTCCTCTTCTAGAATGAAGCACAAACAACAACAACAACAACAACAAAAACAACTTTGAGGGAAACTGAATAACAAATATTAATTGACTGGAAATGGATTGCCATTATGGCATTTCTATATCTTCTGTCAATGTTTTAAGAAAAGAAAAGTCTATGAGCATTACTTTTCCCCCTTTAATTTACCAACTGTTAAACTTCTTGCTGTTTCTTTGGGGACAAAGAATTCTTAGAATACCACGCATACTAAAAAAAATGTCAGAATTATCAGAAAAATGTCAGAATTATTCCTTCTCATTCGAGAAAACTTCTGAAATTGTTTTAAATGTTCAGTCTTGGTTTAGAAGTACATATATCAAATGGATTATAAGCACATGATTTACCTCAATCTTTTTAAAATTAATTAATTAATTTTTAGTTTTCAACATTCACTTCCATAAGAATTTGAGTTTCAAATTTTCTCCCCCTCTGTCCCCTCTCCCCTTCACAAGATGGCATAGAATCTGATATAGACTCTACTTATGCATTCATATTAAATATATTTTCACATTGGTCATGATGTAAAGAAGAATTAGAACTAATGAGAGGAACCACAAGAAAGAGACAAAAGAAAAGGAGAGCAAATAGTATGCTTCCATTCACATTCAAACTCCAAATATCTTTCTTTGGATGTAGATAGTATTTTCCATCATGAGTCCTTTGGAGTTGTCTTAGATCTTTTCATTGCTAAGAAGAGCTAAGTCTATCAAAATCAGTCATTGCACAATGTGGTTGGTACTATGCACAGTATTCTCCTGTTTCTGCTCATTTCACTCAGCATCAGTTCATATAAATCTTTCCAGGTTTTTCTGAAGTTCACTTGCTCATCATTAGCACAATAGTATTCCATTACATTCATATACTACAACTTGTTTAGCTATTTCCAAATTGATGGACATCCACTCAATTTCCAATTCTTTGCCAACACAAAAAGAGATGGTATAATTATTTTTGTACGTATGGGTCTTTTTCTCATTTTTATGATCTCTTTGGGATATGACCCTAGAAGTGGTATTGCTAGGTCAAAAGGCATGTATTTTATATAGCCCTTTGTGCATAGTTCCAAATTATTATCCAGAATGGTTGGATCAACTCACAATTCCACCTACAATGCATTAGTATTCCAATTTCCCCATATTTTCTCCAGCATTTATCATTTTCCTGTTTTGTCATGTTAACCTATCTATGTGTGTTGTGATTCCTCAGAGTGGCTTTGACTTGCATTTCTCTAATCAATAGTGATTTGGAGCATTTTGTCATATGACTATAAATAGCTTTAACTTTTTCATTTGAAAACTACCTGTTCATATCCTTTGACCATTTGTCAATTGGGGAATGACTTGTATTCTTATAAATTTGAATAATTTCTCTATATATTTTAAAAATGAGGCCTTTATCAGAGACACTGGTTGAAAATTTCTTTCCTAGTGTTCTGAAGCTCTCCTAATCTTGATTTAATTGACTTTGTGCAAAAACTTTTCAATTTAATGTAATCAAAATATCCGTTTTGCATTTCATAATGTTCCCTATCTCTTGTTTAGTCATAAGTTCTTCAATTCTCCATAGATCTGACAGGTAAACTATTCCTTGCTCTCTTGGTTTGCTTATAATATTAGCCTTTATATCTAAATTATGTACCCATTTTGACTCTGTTTTGGTATATGGTATAAGTTGTTGGTCTATGCCTAGTTTCTGCCATACTATTTTCCAGTTTTTGTCAAATAGTGAGTTCTCATCCCAGAAGCTGTAGTCTTTGGGTTTATGAAACAGTAGATTACTATAGTCATTGACTATTGTCCTATGTACCTAACCTATTCCACTGATTCACCACTTTATTTCTTAACCAGTACCAAGTAGTACTTGATGGCTGCTACTTTATAGTACAATTTAAGATCTGGTATGGCTAGGCCACCTTCCCTTGCATTTCTTTTCATTAATTACTTTGATATTTGGGAACTTTTGTACTTCCAGATGAATCATCTTAATCTTTTACTCATCTTTCATTAACAATTTCTCTTTAGGGTCTTTCCCCATAACTGGATTTTGCAAATTATAGGTCTTTATAAAGCCAACCACAAGCAGCTTTCCAGAATAATGCTACTGTGAACAGCTTTTAAGGATTTGATTACATAGTATAGTGAACACTATTTATTCAATAACAAATCAGAACAAAACATTCATAGTAAATCAAGGTACAGCATTCACAATGTTACAACTTACCACAGATAATCAAAATGCAGCATTCACAACAACTTATCACAAAAAATGGCCACATAGTTTTTACCACAGTGGTCACACAGTTTTCAACAAAGGATATCATTTAGTCAATCACTTAGCAACTCAATCATTCAATCAACTCAATCATTCAATCATCCTTAAGGAGGCCTCCTTAAGGGTCACAAAATACAATAGTCAAAGTTCCCCATTCATGGGGCATACTAAGTTACAATATCAGTCACTACTCAGCACTCTCTTACGGGGTACTGTAAAATACATAGGCTATCTACCCCTCAGTCACAAATAAGTTACAATCTTCTCATTCAGTACACAGTATCCTAGTAAAGTCTTTTTTCAGCTTGACTCGGGTAGTCTCTTAGATTCCTTGGATCCCCTTCCATGGTCCCAGCTCCTACCTGGATTCACCAAACTGTCACCTGGGTTCAAAGGCAGACAGCTCCTAGTTCCTTGTCCAGCTCTCCATGCTGTTCCTGTTATATGCTGAAGCTCACAGTGTCCAGTCCACCTTAAATCCTTCACAGTCTCTGTTCCCAGGAAGTCCAGGTTTAACAAAGCCACAAACAGGTTCCTACAAAGTACCAGTATCACAGTCTTGCTTCCTCAGTCTCCAGCAGCTCTGGGAGAAGTTGGTAGCTCCCCAGCAGAAGCTCCAGCTGATTCCGAGAATCAAAATCACTTCACTCAAGTTCCCAAAACCAAAATCATTCTCTCCAGCCTGGGCCTTTCCTCTTTAGCCTCCTTGGCAGCAGCTGCTTCTGCCTCCATGAAGCTTATCCCAAGGAATTCTGACTCTCCCTCTCTGAGGCTTTTCCTTATATACAATATTGCTCCTCCCTTTTCAGCCCCTCCCTTTTACAAAAGCAAAGGAGCTCATACCTTCTGTTTCTTTAACAGAAGCTTAATTTGAACTAGGTGCTAAGTACCTCTCAGTTTAGCAATACAAAAGGAACTTCAAATTTCATTACTATTACAATCTTGTCCTTTAATGCAATCTGGAACATCAAAAGCTAATTAAAAAAGAAATTAGTGGCTTAAGATATAGTTACCATTGAGGTAATTTTTCACAAAAGTAAAGAGGGTGTCAGATATAACTGTTTATTTTCTTTCCATCATCAATTTTTAATAAATTATTTTACAATCTCAAATCTCATTCAAATGTGTTTCAACTCAAAATAATTCGAACCATTAAGATAGTAGAATAAAATTCAGGGGAAGAAACCATTTACAAAGTAAAAGTATCCCCATCATGCTTCCTTTGTAAAGTGTTTAAATTGTTCTTTAGTTGAAGATACTCAGTAATTTACTTATTCAGCCTCTTTTTAGAACCCAAATTGAATATGCTAATTTTATTCATCTGAACAATGGAACAGTGCATAAAGCCTGGAAAAACAGCAAAGGGTCATGAGGCTAATCACTTCCACTCATTTTTCTTTTCTTCACTCTTTCTGCCTATTTTCTCTGTTCTCATTGTTGAAAAGAGAACTCAGAGAATTAGCAGGCCTCAAATTTGACCTAGCTTTTTCCTTTCTTTCTTGGGTGGCAAATCCTTTTGGAAACCATTCTCTAATGTTCTTTTCAAAAGGACCAATAATGTGGAGCTTAATTCAGAACTTTATAACAAGGTATGAATAGATGCTATACAGAGTGGGGGTATGGCTATTGTTCATTAGAAAATATATGCAAGATATACATATGCATATATGTGTATATGTATATGTATACATGAATACATACAGTGTGTCCTGTTTTAAATAAACAGTTTTAATAATCACGAACACCACCTGCATTTTTAATCTCACTGGTAGTTCTGCTCATACCCCCAGCTTGAAAATTTACAAATATTATACACGTATATTTCACTTAGAGATACTATCTCTAATCATCAGATTCTCTACTCCCATAAAGGACTATCAGAAATGCCCAGCAGTCATACAAATCAGCATGAGGAATATTACAAGATCAGAAAACCTGTTTGAAAAATTATTGGGACAAAATGTAAATGGATGCATATTGAATTAGTAGATGGCCCAAAGCTGAGAGGGATAGCTAACACACTAGATAAAATAATTAGGGTCTTAAAGTTCTCAGCTATCAGGAATGGGCCAGATTGAACAAGATGAAATATGATTCTTTAAAACTTGGGGGGTGGGAAATCCATGATTTCCAGTACAGAAGGAAACTTCTTTGTTAGCACAGAGCAAATGGCTCAAGTGGAGAGACTCCACAGGGAACAGATCAGTGGAAATCATGGATCAAACACTCAAATATTTAAATCTTCAGGGACCTTGGAAGCCATCTGGTCTAGCCCCTCAGGCTCAGTGAGGTAGTGACCTACCCAAGATGACAGGTAATAATGATATTGAACATGATAGCTGACATTGGTACAGAATGCTTTGCCTATCTTAACATACATGACATTTGAACCTTATAACATTCCCGTGAACTAGATGCTATTATTATACTCTTCTTTATAGATTAGGGAACTGGGGCCCAGAAAGGTTAAATGAATTGTCCAGGGCCACATAGCTGGTGTCTAGGATTTGAACCTAGGTCTTCCATAGTCCATGCCTAGCACTCTAATGAACCTAGCTCCTCTGGCTCCAGTTCAATGTTCTTTCCACTAAATCATGAAATGAATCTCAATGGTTTTGCTTGTAACTGGGCTGCAGAAAGGAGAATAGGCTGTGGATAGGTTGAAGGAAAACACTGATAACTTTTCTTCAAAAATAAATTCTATTTTTATTGATGCCCTTTGTTTTTATATTATTCTAATTCCAATCTGACAAGAGGCACAGGAATATTCATCCTATAATGCTCTGTAGGATGGGGTGGTAAGAACAATTAAGAGGTGATAAATGTTTGGTAGTAAAGATGGATGGAACAGGCATTTATTAAGCTCCTACAGTTCGAAAGGCACTGTACAAGGACTTTGTAATTATTATCTTATTTAATCCTCACAACTCTGTCAGGTAGGTGCTATTAATACCCCCTTTTTGCAGTTGAGAAAACAGAGGCAAACCAAGGTTAAATGACTTGCTCAAGGTCACAAAAGCTACTACGTGCCTGAGGTCAGATTTGAACTCAAGTCTTCCTTACTCCAGGCCCAGTTTATCCACTGTGCCACCTAAGTGCAGTCATGGCAAGAGATTATAGTGTATGTAGTTCAGGGTAATAACATTTTTTTTGTTTTGTTTTGTTCATTTTTTAAATTTGTTTTTAGGATTAGGAGCATTTGAGACCATTTGTAGGCAAAAGAAAAGGAACCAATCAAGGAGCAATTAAAAATACATGAGGAGGGATAGTTGATAGAATTAAATTCTGGAGGAAGTAAGAAGATAGCATAATGAGAATAAAAGAAGAGGGACCAGTTTCAGCAAGGTGGTGGGACACTACATACAGAGGTGGTAAGAGTCATTCTAATCAAGGAACTTCTTGAGAACATTTCGACCAATACACTTCTGGCCTTCTGATATGTAGTTCCATCACATGAAAAGTTAGCATTCTCCTCAGGGAGTGGGTCATTAGACTTGGACTGAATATTTAACAGCAAATTTAGACATTTCAAAAATCACTGTCACCTCCCTGACTTGCCAAAACCTCAGCCATTTAAAGCCTTGAGAAATAGGGCAGGTAGACTATCTGCTCAAAAGATACCACCCAAAACTATTGGTCCTTTCCTGTCCACAGGTACATTACCTGGGGTCTGTGGAGGCAGTTAGAATAGCTCTGGGGCAGTAGAATTGTGAGCAAACTCCAGTCAACAAGCCTTGCTCTTTCTGTGATTTCTTCTTGGTTTCTGACTTGAGACTATTTTTTTTTCTGATTTTTGTGGGTCTGGGGACTCATATTAAAAACCTATTGGATTAGTTTGTGGATTAAGCCATTCAGGCTTTTGTGTCAAGAACGGTACTCTGATTAATTTCTATACCCTTTCTGGCTAACCTAGTCAGAAAAATCATACAAAAGCACAAGATGTACAGTTTTCCTTAGTTGTTTAACTGCTATTTACCTAGCTTCTCTTTGACTTTTTGACTTGGACCCTGCAGCTCCAGTAACCTCTTGTTTTATGTAACTCAACTTTGTTATAACTTAACCACCATTTCCTGCACCACAACTCACAGGCATATCTAGTAGTGTTCGTATCTACCTCTAAGAGTTGGTGATTCATTCTTCTTCTCCCATACCAACCTGCAACCTTCTCATTGACATCCAAAGCATCAACATCTTCTTGGATGCTGAATTGCTGCTCTAGCCCAGATGTTGCTGGTCTTTGTTGGACACTGGTAATCAAGTAGGCCTGGTTCTTGTTTAGCCCATTAACTCCTGGCTTCCTGACTTAAAGCACAATACTTTCTCAGGCTTGGGGAGCCACATAATAGGCATTATAGGCCTAGGGCATGGCTCATCAAAGAAGAATGCTGTATAGGTTCTTTTCCTACCATTATTACTCCATAATCTCTGCTCCTTTGAGATCCATATAATATAATACACTTCTACTACCCAACTGAAATCCAATTATCTCTTATCTATAGACCTATGTGATAATCCCTTTCTTTCCTCAATGAGTTTAATACCTGGCTCACATCCTTCCTCTTATATTTCTGCCCTCATCATAAGGAAACTTCAACATAAATACTGATGCTCAGGGTGGCTAGGTGGCACAATAAATAGAGCACCAGCCCTGGAGTCAGGCGGACCTGAGTTCAAATCCAGCCTCAGACACTTAACACAAGACTAGCAGTGTGACCTTGGGCAAGTCACTTAACCCCAACTGCCCTACTTTCCCCCCTCCAAAAAAATCAAAAACAAAAAACAAAATAAATATTGATGCTCCCTCAAACACCCCAACCTCCCAATTCTTCAGCCCACTCATTTCTCATGACCTCCTCCTTCCACCTCAGCCATATACAAAGATAGTCATACCCACAAATGCACCACCTCTATGTTCATGAACTCTAAAATTTCCTTATCTGATCACAATCTATTGCCTTTCTGTTTCTTCTTCTGGCAGCTAAAATCAAACCATTTCCTTCTTTCCCAGCAGGATCCCTTGACCGTTCAGTTCTCTCCCAGATCGTTATCTCTGCACTAGCCACACTTTCCTTCTTTCCCCATCTTGATCTCTTGATAAACCAGGTGAATTCTACACTGTCCTCTTGAGTCTCTTGCCCCCTTAACATATTGCTGATAATGCCCTGCCAAGTCTCAGCTTTGGATTATTCCCACCATCTAATGTCTTTGCTTCTATAAATGTGCTGTCAAATAAAGGTAGAGAAAATCAAGCAACTGTGCTGACTTGATCCAATACTAAGTTATGTTATATAACATTAACTGACTCCTTACTGCTATCAGACAATCCTTCTATATCTTCTCAATTAACACACTATTTCATTCAGCATAGTAGCTCTTCCAGCCCTTTTCATTCCTCAAATATGAAATCTCCCACGGCTTCCCCTACCCCTACCTTCTGATCTAAGAACCTTGTCTCTCGTACTTTACTAAAAAAAAAATAATTGAGGCCATTTGCCAAAAGGTCCCTCTCCTCCTCATTCTGTATCATTCAGATGCCTCCTCTCAATATCTCCTCCTTCACCCCCATCTCACACAAAGAGGTGGCCCTTCTCTTTGCCAAGGCAAACCCCTCTACCTGCATAAGTGATCCCATTCTATCCTCTATTGCCTACAAACATGTACATGATCACCCCCCCCATTTTCAAAAACCCCTCACTTGATCCATCCATCCCCACTAACTCTCATCCCATATCTCTTCTGCCTTTTATAAGAAGGCCATCTACAATAAGTGTCTCCATTTCCTCTCCTGTCATTCTCTTCTTAACTCCTTGCAATTTGGCTTCTGACCTCATCTGACCTCAAAGCTACTCTTTCAAAAGTTACTAATGACTCCTTAATTGAAAAATCCAATGGCCTTTTCTCAATCCTCTTCCTTCTCAACCTCTCTGCAGCTTCTTTCAAAGTTGATTACCCTTTTCTTCTTACTAGTCTCTTCTACCTAGGTTTTCAAGACTCTACTGACACTATTTGACTGCTTCTTCTCATGCTTTTTTTTTTTCTGGATCTTTATTCAGGTCACATCCATTAAGCATGAGTGTCCCACAGGGCTCTGTCCTGGGGCCTCTTCCTCTCCTTTATACTATACTTAATGATCTCATAAACTCCCATGAATTAAGTTGTCATCTCTAAGCTGATGATTCTCAAATCTACTTTTTTAGCTCTAACCTATCTACTGTTCTCCAGCATCTCCAATGGACTATTGGACATCTTGAACTGAATGTCCTGTAGACATCTTAAACTCAACATGCCCCAAAATAAATCTTTCCTCTCAAAACCTCCCTTCTTCCAAATATCCCTATTATTGTTGAGGGTACTGCCATCCTCTCAGTCCCTCAGGCTCACCACATATGCATCATCCTTGACTCTTTGCTATCACTCATCCCTTATATTTAATCTGTTGCCACAGTTTGTGGATTTTACCTTCATAACATCTCTTATGTTAACTCCTTTCTCTTCTCTGATACTTCCACTGTGCTAGTGCAGGCAGGTCCTCATTTCCTCACACATGGATTGCTGTAATAACCTACTGGTTATTCTGCCTGCCATGAGTCTTTCACCACTCCAGTCTATTCCTTATTCAGCTGCCCAATTGATTTTCTTTCTTTCTTTTAATTTTAAAATCATTATCTTATTAAATATTTCCCAACTACTTTAAAAATTTTTTTAAACTTATTTTTAAAATTTTGAGTTCCAAATTCTTTCCCTCGATTCCAACCCTTCCCCCCATCTTGAGAAGGCAAGTAATTTGATATTGGTTATACATGTGATGATACTCAAAATATATTTCCATATTAGCCATGTTATAAAAAAAACATAAACAATAAAACAATGGAAATGGAGAAAGTAAAAAAAATAGTATGCTTCACTCAGCATTCCGAGTTCAGTAATTCTGTCTCTGGAGGTAGATAGGATTTCATCATGAGTCCTTTGGAATTGGCTTGGATCACTGTCTTGATCAAAGTAGCTAAGTCTTTCATAGTCAATCATCTTTAAAACACTGCTGCTACTGTGTACCAATGTTCTGGTTCTGATCACTTCACTTGGCATCAGTTCATATAAGTCTTCCCAGGTTTTTCTGGTCATCCTTTCTTACAGTACAATAGTATTCCATCACAACCATATACCACAACTTATTCAGCCATTCCTTAATAGATGGGCATCCCCTCAATGTCCAATTCTTTGCTACTACAAAAAGAGCTGCTATAAATATTTTTATACAAATTGGTTCCTTCAATGGGATTTTCTTAAAGCACAGGTTTGACCCTCTACTCTATAAACTCCAGTGACTCCCTGTTACCTCTAGGATCAAATATAAAATCCTCTATTTGACAGTCAAAGTCCTTTATAACTTCTCTCTTCCCCATGCCCCATCCAAGCTTTCTAGTCTTTTTACATCCTCATACCTACCATATACTCTGTGAAGAGTGACATTGACTGCCTCACTGTTGTGCAAGTAATGCTCCATATCCTGACTCTGAGCCTTTTCATGGCTGTCCCTCATGCCTGGAATGCTCTCCCTCTTCATCTCTGACTCTTGGCTTTTTTGACTGCCTTCAAGTCAGAGCTTTCTATGGGAGGCCTTTCCCAAGCCTCTTAATTCTAGTGCTTTACACTGTTGATTACTTCCCATTTATCCTTGATATAGCTTGTTTATACATAGTTGTTTGCATGGTTTTTCCACCATTAGACTGTGAGCTCCTTTAAGAGCAGGAACTTTCTTTTGCTTTTCCTTGGATTTCCAGCACTTCACATAATGCCTGGCACATAGTAGCCATTTAATAAATGCTAACTGACTGAGTGCCAGTTTTCATCCTTCCCACCTGCTTTCTCAGAAGTAGTCTTGCCACTTCTTCCTTGGCTTCATGTGCTTAGGGGATAGTAAAGTAGAAAACAAGGGTGGTGGAGCCACAAGAAAAGTTTGAAGAGAGAGGAGATGGGGGCAAAGTAAGATGAATTTCTGAGGTCTTGGAGCATGCCTATAACTAGGCTTATCCATGTAGGTCCTTCTAGGATGTGTATGTGGGGAGTGTTTTCCTGAAGATATCTGGGATGCCAAAGCTGCTGTCTGAATGACATGTGGCTTGTGCAAATTAGGTGGGCATAATGAAAGCTTGGCCAGTCCAACTATTATTTAAAGCTATAAATAAAGGTCTGCATATTATAAGTGCTTATTCAAAGCAGTGCCCAAAATTATCTATACTTCTCTCAGATGATGAAATCTGTTTAAGCAGAGGTTTTTAATCTGAAGGCTGTGAACTTTTAAAAATATGTATTTTGGTAACTGTATTTCAGTATAATTGGCTTGCAATTTTGAATATTTATCTATATCCTTCGACAGACTGTTAAAGGGGCCTGTGATATGCAAAAAAGGTTAAGAGCCCTCGATTTATATATGTTTTTTTTTTAGGACTGATAAGAAGTTGGAACTAGAAATGAGATAGAACATGAGACATGAGCAACATTTGCTTAAACTGTGTTCTCCAAACTTCTATGATAATTAAGTTCATGTGTAAAGTAGGGTTATTCCTCAATAGAAAAAAAAATGAATTCAAGTTATTTTTATAGTAGAGAGGCAGCAAAGTTTAATGGAAAGAGTGGGATATTTAGAGTCAAGAGAACCAGGTTCAATGCTCACTCAAAAGTGCAGTACTCTCTGAAGGTCAGGTAGAGTTAACAGCCTCTCTTGGCTTCAGTTTCTTTATGAAAATGGAAACCATCCTTGCCCTCAAGGAGCTTCCCTAAAGGATGCACATACAATGAGTGGGTTGGACCACGCGATCTCTTCTGGCTTTAAATCCTATTACCTCATCAAATATAATAGGTCAACGTTCAACAAAGAAATCACAAAGTTGAGGTCTCTAGCACTAAAGGGTAGATTACATAGTAGAACTAACTCTCCTGACACCTTGTTCCCCACTTCACCTTCATCACTACCCCTCCCTTTTATGTGTTGTTTTCCATTAAAATGAAATCTCATCGTGGGTAGGAACTTTCTCTTCATTTATATTTATATAGCCAATGCTTTGCACAGTGCCAGGCACATAATAAGAACTTAATATAAATGCTTTATCTAATCTAATCTGCCATGGCTCCCCCTCACTGGAGGTCTTCAAGCAAAGACTGGATGACTTCTAAGTAGGCATGTTATAGATCCTTTTTTAAGTTTGTGTTGGCCTGGGTGGACCTCTGAGAACCCTTTTATCTCTGAAATTCTGTGACCCCATTGTTTAGGTAGCACATGTGCTAAAACAGAGTTAACATACACACAGACTCCCAAGGGGCCACTATGGCAATTCTTCTTCGACGATAGTACAGAAAGGAGTAATTAGCTCAAACCGCTTAAATACACCAGGAAACATGCTTACAAATACACACCAAAGAGGTCAGGACTCTACTGGGGTTCCCACGCCAAAACTTCCAAAATCAACAATATGGCTTGGCTGAACGTTATCAAAAATGAGTATCTGCACATTCCGCTGCCATGACTCAAATGACTCTGTTTCCTGCCCACACTTCCCTTGGCTCTCTGACCCCACACCGGCTTTGGCTTTCACTAGAAGTGATGTCAGACGTTTCAGTTCAGCCTTGTATGGATCATAAATAGTGGTCAGAACACATGTAAGACTATGACTAAAACTTTAGACCAATTTGTTTTATAACTTTCACTATTTAAAAATTGTGTTAATAGCTTTCATTTTTATATCACTTTCATTTCTGAATATGTCCCTCCCTCTTCCCCTGCCCAGAAAGCCATTCCTTAGAACAAAGATCTAATAATAAAGAGAAAAAAGGAGTTCAGTAAAACTAGTTAACACATGAACTGAAACTGATAGTAAATGCCATCCCTTGCAAAAAAGAAAGACACATTGATTTTCTTAACATTTTCCTGGATGACTCCAAGCCCTCTTAAAATGATATTGACTAAAGAAGAATAACGACAGTTTTATTCTTACACATTTTTTTCCCTAACATTATCTATGCCTTTAACATTAAACTTTGTTAGAGTTCTTTGAATCTCAAGTTACATGATATTATGTGGAATGTCCACTAAAGAATATTGACTAAAGGTTCTCATACATGTGGATACTAAATCTATACTACCAGTCCAGGGCAAAAGATAGAAAAGCAAAGCTTCAACTAAAGCACAGAAGCATTTAGTGATGGAAACAAACCACAACAGAAAGGAATGGGTCAAGACTGAGAAAAAGTTTCCAAGAGTTGGTGCCACTGAACTTTTCAGGAGAGCAGAGAAGGACTAGGATGTTGGAAATTTAGGAGAGAAACTTTGATAGGGAAGGATACTTCTCTTCTAGCACCCAGGACCCTAGAGTTCCAGCAGGTCTGGAACACAGGAAAGCTTCAGAGAGGACTTAGAAAACCTCTCTCATGCTTTTGGAAGATAGTCTGAAGTCTAGGGGACAACTGAGGATGGCACAAGATGCAGTGGATGACCTTAGCATCTTTGATGCCTGACCTAGCTCTAAGTGCTCCACAGGGCCTGCTTCAGCCTCCATCATGGTCTTTGGAACAAATCGTTCTCCTGCCCATTCCCTGTGGGGAGTCTTTACATGGTTGGAGTAGGTACCACCCCTAAATCATGTAGTGAGAGGGAGTAAATAAATCCTGGACTTAGAGTCAAGAGATTTCAGGTTGAATTCTGTCTCTCCCTGTGTGACCTGAGAAGCAACACTATGCAGTGGCAAGACCACAGGCTCTGAATCTAGAGGTCCCATGTTCAAGTCCTACCTTTGTTGCTCACTACTTATAACTTGCCTGGTCCTCTACTTCCTCATCTGGACAAGAACTGAGGGGTCAAATAAGATCCTTCCCTTTTTGAGGTCTCATTTTCTTTATCTGTAACATGACAGCTTTGATGTAGTTGATGTTCCAAGGTCCCTTCAAGCTCTCTAAGACCTATGAAGTGATTTTCCCAAGTCAGAACTATTAAGGTTCACATAGCTTATCCTTCATTGTTAGAGGCCTCAGAAAACAGTAGCCTGAGCGTCAAATCCCACTGGCAATCTCTCTGTGTTAGTGAGCTAAAATAGTTTTTATTATTGTATTAAAAAATGTTAAAAACATTTTTAGTTCACCTGCCATACAAAATATAGTCAGTAGACCACATTTGGCCCATGAGTGCACATTTGTCAACCCTTGCTTTAGGTGTGACTCTGTGATGATTGATGTTTAATGTGTGTATGTATACATACACACACATATAGGTATACACACACACACATACACATATATACATACATACCCCTAAAGAAAATAAGTACACTGATTTCATGAAAAAGGGCAGGCAGGAAGAGGAAAAAAATTCTATACCTTCTCTGCAGGCAAAGCTATTTGGTGAGGAACCTAGGTCAAGAAGAGAGATGGTGGCTATGAGACACTAGTAAGGGGAGCCAGAGAGACAAGCCCTGGGTTTGCTGGTAGAAGAGATGTGGGTGGCTAAGGGTGTCATAGGCTTGTGGCACCAAAGGGTGAGATGGAAGTAATGCAAGGTATATATGGAATGCCTTTTGAATTGCTTAGTAACATTGATTCTATAGCCCCCACCTATAATATTTTCCTATTAAAAAGAAAAGTTCTAGGCCCCTCCTCTAATATAGGAATGTTTCAAATTGACTATGGCCTCAGGTGGTGGAAACCAACTCTGTTCAGTTAAGTCTGAGTCGGAGGTGGATGTTATAGAGAAGGGTCAGCATTCCTTGGAGCAAGTTTATTAGGGTATAGTAACTACTGCCACACTTAATTCCATGCTTTATATTTTTTCCTAAACTTAATTTAAGTTAATAAATTCCTACAATTTTTGTGGTTGTAGGCCCTGTTGGTCCCACTCTATCAAAATATGTAAATCTATGAGCTTCTTAATTCAGCACTTCTCAATAAATAATTATCCTTCTGCTTGTACAGGATGCTTAAGGTGCTTATCAATATTTTTATTCAAGGCAACAACTTGATCAGTATTAGTTCCTTTTTCTGAACTTCTTTTATATCTGCTCATATCAGAATTTTATAAACATCAATATTTTAAAAATGAATAATTCTGAAAGACTTAAGAACTCTGATCAAAGATATGATCAATCAAACACAATCAAGATAACCCAGGATCTGGCAGCTTCTACATTGAGGGATCGAAGGGCTTGGAAAATGATATTCCGGAGGTCAAAAGAGCTGGAACCAAGAATCACCTACCCAGCAAAACTGAGTATCATGTTTCAGGGGGAAATATGGTCATTCAGTGGAATAAAGGACTTTGAAGCATTCTTGATGAAAAAACCAGAGTTGAATAGAAAATTTGGCATTCAGATACAAGAAGCAAGAGAAACATGAGAAGGTAAACAGGGAAAAGAAACCATAAGGAATTTATCAAAGTGGAACTATTAACATTCCTACATGGAAAAACAATAATTGTAACTGATGAAACTTTTGTCAATATGTAAATAGTTGAAGGGAATATATATATGTGTGTGTGTGTATGTGTGTGTGTCTATATTGGAGGGTATACGGGCATATGAATACATATGTGAATGTGTGTATATATGTTTACAGGTAGACATAGATAGAGGGCACAGGACCAATTTAATAGGATGGGATGATACTTAAAATGTGAAATTAAGAGGTGGGAGAGGAATATAATGAGAGGAAATGGGGAGAGACAGAATGTGGTAAACTATCTCATATAGAAGAGGCAAGGGGAAATGGTTACAATGGAGGGGAAGAATAGGAAGGCAAAAGGGAATGGGTCAACCTTATTCTTATTGAATTTGGCTTGGGGAGGGAATGAAATACACACTAAATAGGATATCTCACCCTACAGGAGAGTAGAGGGGGAAGGGGATGAGAGGGGGGATGATGGAAGGGAGGGCAGGCTGAGGGGGAGGGAAGTTGGAAGCACCCACTTTTGAAAAGGTATGGGATCAAAGTAGAGAATAGAACAAGTGGGAGGTGGGATGGGGGGAGGGAAATATAGTCAGTCTTTTACAATATATCAACTATGTTAATGTTTTGCATTAGCCACACATGTACAACCTATACTGAACTGCTTATCTTTCCAGTAAGGGCAGGTGACAAGGGAGGAAGGGAATGAATCTGGAATTCAAAGTTTTAAAATCAAATGTTTAAATATATATATATATATATATATATATATATATATATACTATTAATAATACTATTTTACATATAATTGGGAAGGAAGACATACAGGCACTGGGACATAGAGATCCACCATGCCCTACTGGAAAATTCAAAGGGGGTATGAGAGAAGATATGGGAAAGAGCAGACTGGAGGAGGGGATATACTATGGGACTGCTATTTTGGGGCAGTGGGTAGGGGAAAAACGGGGAGAAAACATGTAATTCAAAATCTGGTGGAAATGAATGATGTAAATCAGAAGTTAATAAAGCATTTGAAAAATGAAAAAAAGAAGAAAAAAAAGATATGATTAACCATGATTCCAGAGGAAAAATGAAGGACATTGTCTGTCTTATTACGAGGAGATGATTGGCTAATATAAAGAAAAACACATTTTTGTATGTGGCCAATGTGAAAATTTCTTTTGTTTGATTATACTTATATAATACAAAGTTTCCTCCTTCCCTTCCTTCCTCTCTCCCTTTCTTCCTTTTTTCCTTCCTTTCTTCCTCCTTTTCTTTTCAGTGGATTTAGTGAGGTAGGAGGGAAGAAAAAAAGTTTGAAAACCATTTTATATATATGTATGTTTACATATGTGTGTGTGTAAAGGATAAAAACATGCCAAAAATTAAGATATTAAATTTCCCAGCGGCATAATCCAAGAACAGCAACTCATTTTGTGCCACACCCAGCACAGTGACACAAAGAATAATAGCTATGATGAAGATGCTCTAGCCATCTCATGACTGTCCCTATTACTACATGAAAAAAAATGAAGGCTGGTCTTCTATTTCAAAGGCAAATAAAGGTTCAATTCTTTGTTCCCATCCTTATTAATGATGATGACAATATTAACTGACACTTGGACAGCACTTGATAAACTCATTTGAAGCTCACGACAAGCCCGTGAGTTGGGTACACAAACGTTCTTACCCTCGTTTTTTCCAGATGAGCAAACCAAGGCTTAGAAAAGTCACTGTGCTCATACAGCTACTAAAGAATCAGGATTCCAAAGCAGGCCAAGCCTGACTCCAAGTCCAACACTCTCTCTACTAGGCTATACTGCCTCTTGTATATTGCAGCCATTATATGTTCTGTTTTCAGGATAGCTTTTGGTTATGGGATGGCACTCTCTTTGGGAGGATTTTATTCTCCATTTTGTTGCTGTTTTCCCACAAGCATCATTTTTCCTTACTAAACCTCAAATATATAAGAAACAGATGTCTTCTAAGAGAAACCTGGTCTGGTTTCTTTTTACACCAGACTTACTTAATATGTGGTTCTTCTTTTAAGGGAAGAAAAACAAATCTAAATTCATATTTACAAATTTAAAGAATACAGACCACATCCCCTTGCTAGATAGACTGGTCTCAAGTGAATTTCATCATAACCCAATACTTTCCTCTTTTCTAAGAAATAGTGGAATGGCTGGGTTCCCCAAGGTGGACCTGCTGCCTGTCACTCATTTTCAACACCTAGATTGCTGGTGTGATCTACTAGATGCACAGATGTGACCAAAGAAACTCATGCACCGTCTGCTTTCATTCCCCAAAGAGGAGATGAGCAGTTTGTTCTTTGAATAACAAGTGACAGCCACCTTGAGAGCTGCCAGGCTTCAAGACTCATTATGATCCCTGGTCCTCACTTTCTGGCTCCCTGTGAGCGTGACAGGTTTTCTAGCACAAGGAAAAAGGAGCTTCTCAGAGACTATGCTGAATTACAGTCATGTAAAAAAATATATCCCATCTTTACGACAATAGTAGTGTAAGCTGAGATGTTGCTATTGATGAATATTTTCACTAACAGCTTGGCTCGTATTATTATCCTAAGTTCTGGTCAGGAAATTGAGGCATTGGGAAATTTTTGAGATCACAAATGGAGATAGCATGAGGTAGTGGCTAAGAGTGTTAGATCTGGAGTCAGAGGACCTGGTTCTGCCACACAGGACCTGTGTATCATTTAACCTTTCTGGGTCTCAACTTCCTTATCTGTAAAATGAGGCGATAGGGTCAGAGTGGACACGAGTTTATACAGTGAAAAGAGCCTCCCATTGGGAGTCAGAGGTAGTTCTGGTTAAGTCCCAGCTCTGCTACTTACTACCTGTGTTACTTTGGGTCAATCACTTCAATTCTCTGGGCCTCAGTTTCCCCATCAGAAATATGATGACCTATAATGCCCTTCCTAGTTTGAAATCAATGATTCTGTTTGTTATGTCTGTAATCTCTCTCAGTTCTAAATCTATGATCCAATGAATCAGATGAGATAATAAATGTAAAAGCGCTTTGCAAACAGTAAAGCATTATAGAAATGCTGCTTGCGATTATTGTTGCTATGATCATTATTATCATAATCAGCAGAACAGAAGCCTCAGAATGTTGCATTCCCTAGCTCTCAGTTGACTCTCTGGGTCTCTTTGTTTTTCTATTGATTTTCAGTTAATATACATCGCCTTCCTAATCTATGTGATGTGAACATGGTCATCAGTTACTATTTCCTCCCTGGATTGTTTGTTCCAAGGATGATATGCTCCATTGGCCATGTGATTCTTTCCCTCTCAATGGAAAAGCTAGGTGTGTCCTGCTCATTTGGGAGGAGGCTAGAATTGAAGATAGGTCTGAAAGTGTCAGTTTTTCTGAATGTGTATCTGATTATAAAGCTCCCTTCCAAAGCAAAATTTCAATGATTTGGAGATGAATGAAGAGACATAGTTGGTCTTGATTTCCCTTCACTGGTATAGTTCTGTTGTTAATCCAGTCTGTGAAGACTGCTGCAATAGGTCTATGCACAGTGTGTATGCAGATTTTACTATCCTAATATAACAATGTGCTTAAAAAATTGGTCAATAAAAGACAACTATGACTCATACTTATTTCAGGAAGAGACATTAGAATAATCCAGCTACTGTCACACTGAAACTCAAGTTTTTTAAGTATCCAATTCTTGCAAACAGTAAAAAATAGACATTTCCTCTTGAGCCTTAAGGCAATATAAAATATTTACAAGTAATTGGTGATTCTCTGTTGCTGTAGGAATTTCAAATTCTGCTGATAAATTTGAACTCTTTTAGGTATATCTCAATATTTCTGTCAAGTGTTATAATGAAAATTATCCTGGTGAGAGCAAATGCATAAAATTCAAATGCCCTTAATCATTTTACATTCAATTTTTCAACCACATTTTTTTTTCTTTCTGAAGAATGCAACATTTTGAAAAATTAACTTTCTCTGCATATCATCCTGAAGAGACCATAGTGATGTCCTTGGCCAATAAGACCGATAGTGTCATGAGAAAGAAATCCTAGATCAATATGAGCTATAAAAATAAATAACCATGTAGGACAAACCAAAATCATTTTCTTGAAGGCTTCAAGTGATATTATTTATGGTCATCTAATTTTTTATGCAATATCCTGTCAAGGTCAGGAATAGACATACAGTCACCTTCATTTTATAAATATGAAATATATAAACTTTGGGATCCTAAAATAGTTGCAGCATAAGAAAGTGAAAAATTAAGGGTAGAGATGGCATGGCATGAAAATGATAAAATAGAATGTAAGATCGCAGCACAATGCCTACATGTAGGAGTGCTAAATAGATGCTTATTAAATAAATGAATGAACAAATAGGTTTTTTGCCTAACAAACATTTCATGCTAAGTATATCAGTATACAAGTATATATTTTTAAACAACAATAAATAGAAGCAAGGAATCAAGATGAGCTGGGGAAATGAAGCCAAAAACATTCCCTTCCTTTTTCTATAGGTTCACATAGATGAACATTTCTCTTTTTCTTACAGCTTCAAGTGTTCACCATGCACAATCTCCAACCTTTGTGCCTTTAAAAAAAAGCACAGGGGCGGCCAGGTGGCACAGTGAGTAAGAGCGCAGGCCTGGGAGTCGGGAGACCCTGGGGGATACTCCGGCCTCAGATACTTAACACCCACGCAAAATAATTGGCCGTGTAACCTTGAGCAAGTTACTTAACCCCAATTGCTTTAAAAAAAAAAAAGCACTAACATTAACAGCATCATTGTATATATCATCAAGGAAAAATAGGTTACCAAAAAGATTCATATTGCGTGCTTCTCTATTTATTACTCCTTTAGATCTAATCAGTAGCTGCCTATGTAAATTCATTCTGCTTTACACCATTGCAATTTCTCCTTTAAAGTGTTTTCTCATATAGTTGAGGTAAGGCTACACCAGTGGCTGGCCAAAAATTGATCAGTGGCTGCCAAATTTTCACAAAGTGGAGTTGATCATAGCAGACATTCTATCCCTTGCTGGGTTATATAGTAGAATAGTAATTCCAGGGGGCATCCTAATCCTAGCTCTGGTCCCTAAGCCCATGGGACTTTGGGTAGCAGATGTCATTCCTCTGTTCCTTCAGTTGTACAGAAAAGATAGCAATATTTTCTGAAGGACAATCAAAGTGACACATCAAATATGTGGCAGTTTTTAAATACTAACACTGCCAGACAAGATGGGCTATCCATTATTAGAGAGAGTAAGGACTATTCTAACGAGAGAGAGAGAGAGAGAGACAGAGAGAGACAGAGAGAGAGAGAGAGACAGAGACAGAGAGACAGAGAGAGAGAGAGAGAGAGAGAGAGAGAGAGAGAGAGAGACAGAGAGACAGAGAGACAGAGAGACAGAGAGACAGAGAGACAGAGACAGAGAGAGAGAGAGACAGAGAGAGAGAGACAGAGAGAGAGACAGAGACAGAGACAGAGAGAGACAGAGAGACAGAGAGACAGAGACAGAGAGAGACAGAGAGAGAGAGGTTAAAGAAAAAACAACATTCTACAACTTTTCTACCCCAAGAAAAGTTTTTGGCCTTCACATCTCTTTCCACTCTAATAACAACTTCTGTGTATATTTGGGGAAGCGTAGAGAGCACCAGTTATGGAGTGGTAGGATACAGGTTCAAATCCTGACTGATTCATACTGCCTATGAGGTCTTTGGCGAGTTACTTAATTTCCATGGCCTCATGTTTCTTCTAAGTTAAATGAGGATGTTGGACTAAATGGTGTCTGAAGACCCTTTCAGCTCTTGATGGATGAGCCTATGAGGTCACTTCCAATTCTGAGCATTGGACATCTTAATACTAATACTTGACATGTCACACTTTAGAGTTTATGTAGTTTTATTTATGTTATTTCATTTGATGCAGGAGGTATGGTACTAGGGGTATGATTATATTTTACAGATGAGGAAACTCGGGCTCAGAGAGATTAAAGAGTTGCCCATAACAGCAAACCGGCATCAGAAGTGGGCATTTAAAGCCATGTCTCTCCTGACTACGAGGGCTGTGCTATTTTCTGCTACTACGCTGCCTCTCATTTGGCATGGCACTTAACACACATTATTTTGTGAGGGGCCCCAGCAATATTCCTCATTTTACTACCACCTCAATTCACTCTCCAGCCTGTGCCACCTCCCCACCAACTCCCTTACCCACCTCAAGATGACTCTGCCTTGAGGCCTGCTTTCCTGATTAGTGTGTCAATGACCCTGATTGCCATGTCTTGAAGGACCCCAGCCATGCTACTCACTTCAGTCTTAGCTCAACTCACTCTTTGGACAATGTCAGCTCTGCCTTGCCCTTCCCTCCACCATCTTCTTTTCCATCTCCTTTATGGAAGCACCTAGGTGGTACAGCAGATAGAATGATGGGCCTGGAGTCAGGAAGACTCATCTTCATGAGTTCAAATCTGGCCTCAGACACTTATTAGTTCTGTGACCCTGGGCAAGTGACTTAACCCTCTTTGCCTCAGTTTCCTCATCTGTAAAATAAGCTAGAGAAGGAAATGAAAAAAAAAACACTCCAGTATCTTTGCCAAGAAAACTCCAAATGGGGTCACAAAGAGCCAGACAGAAGTGAAATGAGTGAACAACATTAGAGAATAAGAAATTTCCTTTGACAATAGGTTTAGAGTAGTCTTGTTTTCTTATATTTGTATCTCCATCATTTGGCACAATTCCTAGCATATTGTATGCACTCTACCTACCTATCTATCATCTGTCTTTCTGCCTGCCTATCTATCTGATTTAAATAAAAGCTTTATGAGAGAAACAGTGAAAGTATTGTTTTTTTCCACTTTTTATAGATGAGGAAACTGAGGCTTAGAGGAGTATGACTCACAAAAAAAGCCACACAGTTAGTAAATGTTAGAACTACAGCTTATACCCAACTGTAGCTTAGCCCCAATATTTCTCACACTCAGTGATCTCTACCAGGTAACACTACTCATATGAGGACATCAGCAAGCTCTGTTCTGAAACATGTTATGTTGCTAAAGCCTAGGGGAAAAGAGCCTGTACTGTGACAGAGGAGGTCCCCACCTGCCCCGCCCAAAAAAAAGAAAGGAAGGAAGGAAGGAAGAAAGAAAGAAAGAAAGAAAGAAAGGAAGGAAGGAAGGAAGAAAGAAAGAAGGAAAAGAAGAGAAAGAGAGAAAGTAGGAAAGAAAGAAGGAAAGAAAGGAAGAGAGAGAAAGAAAAAGAAAGAAAGAAAAAGAAAGAAAG
>NW_027187419.1:68897872-68932499 GCF_028583685.1 Petaurus breviceps papuanus
AAAGAAAGAAAGAAAAAGAAAGAAAGAAGGAAAGAAAGAAAGAAAGAAAGAAAGAAAGAAAGAAAGAAAGAAAGAAAGAAAGAAAGAAAGAAAGAAAGAAAGAAAGAAAGAAAGAAAGAAAGAAACTAAATCAAAAACATTAAAATGAGGAAGGCCTTCCCAACTGTTCTCCGGGGAAGCCCACTCAGCCACTGTTTTTTGAAGCTTTCATATCTTCTCACCACACCTGGAAACTCTAGCCAGGCTTCTAAGACTGTCTCATGTCATGGGCCCACTAGCCATCTGGTGAGGCCTATGGAACCCTTCTCAGAATCATGTTTTTAAAAGCGTAAAATAAAATATTACAAAGGAAACTAATTGTATTGTAATATAGTGATAGCCAGATAGATAAAACATATGTATGTTTTATTTATCTATCTACCCATCCATCCATCCATCCATCTAGCTATATTTTCTAAAGTTCCATGGACCCAAGATTCAGAACCATCACTTTATAGGTGGGCTGGAGGCAACTAGAATCCTAGAACCACCTCAGAGGCCATCTTGTTCAACCTGTACCTGAAAACTTCCATCTATAACACATTGGCCAAGTAGACATCCAGCCTCCACTACAGGACAGCAGTCAGCAGGGTCCTACTCCTTTCCCCATGGCAACCCATTCCATCTTTGAGTAGCTCTCATTATGAGGAAATTTCCTTATATCAAACCTAAATTTAACTCTTTGCAGCTTTTACTTGCTATTCTGACCTCTGGGGTCAAAAAGAGTAAATCTAATTCTGCTTCAATTCATAAGCATTTATTAAATGCATACGGCATTCAGGGAAATGCAACCTTAATACTGATGATAAAATATTATTATTATTACTTTTACTTGTTACTATTACTTAATACTACTAATAAAAATTCTCCACTATTCTAGGCTTCAGTTTACTTGTCTGTAAAAATATTCAGTTCTCAGAATCTAGGTCCCTCCCTTCCAGCTATATGCCCATAAACCTATAGGTGCTGTCATACAAAGGTCATACAAAGATTTTAAAAATGGAATTATCCTCGATGTCAAGGAGTTTATAGTCTACTGTGGAGAAGGGTGGAGAGAAACAGGGAATAACGAGTACATAGACAAAGAAATGCAAAATATATACAAAATGGATACAAAGTAATTTAGGGGATGGGGTAATATTAACAACTATTGGAGTGAGGTATCAGGAGAGTCTTTGTGTAAGAGAAGGCAAGCTTTCTTGTAAAGAAACTTAAATGCTTGATGACCTCTATTGTTTTCCCTAAATCTTTCCTTCACTATGCTAAACTTTCCTATCTCTTTCAACTTTCATATGACATAACCTTGATGTCCTTGGTTGTCCTCTCCTGGACTAGATCCAGTTAATAATGATAATAGTAATAATAGCTAGTATTCATATATGGTTTGCAAAGCACTTTATAAATCTTATCCCTCTTTATCCTTACAACAACAGTCCTGGGAGGCAGGTGCTATTATTATCCCTATCTTACAGATTAGGAAACTGAGGCAAACAGAGGTTAAGTGACTTGACAAGGTCACACAGACAGTAAGCATATAATATCATATTTTAACTCAGGTCTTCCTGACTCTAGGTCCAGGGCTCTATCCAGTGCACCTAGATGCCTAGCAGCTTACCAGTATCGTTCCTTATATTTAGCCCTCAGAACTGAACAATGTATTCCAGATACAGTTTGACTAGGGGCAGATGACTGCCCTGCTTTAATGCTTCTACCTCCAGACTCATATTCTGGTTACACAGTATTAGGCAAAGTAGAAATAAAAGACAAAGCACATTACTAGCACCTTGGGGTTCTTTGCCTACAGAAGGCCTATCAATCAACAAGACAGTGGGGAAAGTATTCTAGCTGTAAGGGGCTTCTGAAGTCACCGAAGGCTAAGAGTAGGACTGCAATGAATCATGATGTGTTTCCATATCTTTTGTAAAGAACTTATATTGTAAACTGAGACAATTTATGAGGATGTGGCTGAATACTATTATAGGCAGAAATGCAGATTTTACAAATTTACATGGTAAAATGGATTTAGAGTCAGAAGCTTTGGGTTCAGATATAGACCCTGCTACTTAATACTTTGTGACATTAGAGAAAATACTTTGCTACTCTGTGCCTCAGTTTCCTCATCTGTCCATTTCTCAGAATCTTGGTCCCTCCTTCCAGCTATGAGCCTCCAATTGTTTGGGGCCTTGTGGTGGTGTCATAGTTTTCTTGCCAGCCATTTAGTTGCTTTCCATGAACGACTGTGAATGCCTCCAGTTCTTGCAGCCTCTTTCTTCCTTTTACTTCTTATTCTACTAGTTGATGGAGTTATGGGGTTTTCAGGCACATATGCCATGAAAAGCCATAGAGAGGGTGATAAATGGTATATGAAGTGGACCCTACTTCCAACTGACCACACTTACTGCTCTCCAACTACAGTGATTAATGAGGGTAATATATTGAGCTATACACAGTATTTCTAATTACAAAAATGAGCTTATGTTAGAAGCAGCAAGGGATATGTTTTATATGCCATTTCAGCATGCTTGAATACTTATTTACATCTGCCACACAGCTGTTGATAGAAGCATAGAATGCTAGAACTAGAATGGGACTCTGAGATCATCTTGGGTTAAGGACATAGCTATAACCAATGATGATTTTTTCCTCCATATCTCGTATAAAGAACTAAAAATACAAATTGAGCCAATTTATGAAAGAATAGCTGGATATTCTAAGTGGCAGAAATGTAGGTTTTATGAATTCATTCTTTCTTATTTTTTGAGGCAAATTTAAGTCTCCCAAGAAGAATTCCTTTGTCACCCAGAGAAATTGTTCTACAGTTTTGCAAAGGCATTTAAAAATAACAACTAGTAGTGCTCATTTTTCTAATTACTCAAGCAAAAAAGGATTTAAAATGAGAAAACAATTTTCTTAATCTTTTTGGCAAGAAAGTATACTAAGAATCAATATTTTTAAGCTAACCATTTATCCTGAAAAAAATTGATTTTTACTTATCCTGAAAAAAATTGATTTTTTTCCTGCTTAGAGATGAAAATAAAGAATCACCATTTTTCAAAACCTAGCTCAGCACACAGTGTCCTAATGACAAAATGGCATGATAAAAGCCAAAATATTACAAATACTGCAAGAGCTTATGATTCCCCTTTCCCAGTAGTACCAGGCAAAAGGAATGGGGGAGGAGAACCTTGATAAGGTAGCATTTAGAGTACCTCAATTAATATTTATTTGTTGCAGAAACAGATGAAATATGTTCAGCTGTTACTTAAGTATAGTTAGGCATGCACATACTGACTGTCTGTCCAGGAAGATACCATTCAGAACTGGAAGAAACCTTAAAAATCATCTAGCTATCTCTCTCATTTTTCAGAGGGAGTTGGGGGTTGACAACATCTTCTGCAAAGAATAGCAATACTACACAAAGAGACTGAGCTAGCAGCAATGAGCAGGAAAAGATTAGAAAAAAAATTCTTTAAGAAACAAAAGGTGATATTTTGTCATAATGGCTAAAAGCTGTCACTCTGTAGTCTTCTCCAGCCTTTCCAATCCTCCTCCTTCTCTTTCTTCTTCCTCCTGCCATCATACACATATGGTCCAAGTTCTAGCCTTTTGGTATTTAATTTTTTTCAATTTACTTAAGATCATAGATCTATGCTGGAAGGGACCTTGGAGATCATTTACTCTAATTTCTCATTTTACAGATGAGGAAACTGAAGCCTGTGAAAGCTAATAGACCTCTGTAAGGTCACCCTGGCAGTAAGATTAGCAGTGGGATTCAAATGTAGGAGCTTTGACTTTAAAGCCAGAGCTCTTTCCATTGTACTGTGCCAAATCCTTAAATTTTACAGATAAGGAAATTGAGGTCAGGAGAGGTTAGGTAATTTTCCTGTCTCTATTTTGGGTATAGGAACAAAAAAGAATAGATGATCACAGCACAGAAGTTGGTAACTAATTAGGATAGGACATTGTATACATTGGCAAACAAAGTTTTGTATTGGATGTTTTTTTCTTATGTGTTTTTGTCAGATGAAAGCGGTTGATCTAGATGTGGAAAATGATTATGATATAAAGACAAAAAGAATTAACATAATGTATTTTTCTAAAAGAATAGAAGAATGTTTGAAGGAAGAAAAAAGGTTTAAATTTGTTATTTCTCAGTTTACATCTGTTCAGTGACTAATACATGTAAAGCACAGTATCAGGCATCATGGGGAATAGAAAAAAAAAAAACAGTGAACAATTGATAGAAGAACTTGAAGGCCAGGTAAAAAAATCTGAATTTTATACATTAGGCCATTATAATATGGGATCTGAAGAAGGTGAAGGTACAAGACTGTTTAAGGAAGATTAATTCAGTTTCATTCAACAAATATTTATTGAACACATACTATGAGTGACACTGTACAGTGAAACATTCCATGCCTTCAAGGAGTTTCCATTTTACTGTGGTATACAACCCACACCTAAATAAGCATAATACAATGTCTGCTGAGGAAGTTGAGAGTACTTACTACCAATGGATCAGAGGAATTCTTCACAGAGGATTCTGATAGTCAGAGATAAGGAGGTGTGAATTATACAGAGACAGAAAAGAGAATGACGAGTTTAGGAAACAGTGTCTAGTTCAGTTGTAGGATGGAGTGGAGTCGGGAGAAACTGTTAGGGAAACTGCTTAGGACATTACCACGGTAGTACAGCCATATGGTATGGGGTTCTGGACTCTACCGTCATGTTGGGAATAGAAAGGAAGCTTACTGCTAACTGTATGTTACCAATTTCCTGAGCAGAGATTTAAAGACCACACTGGAAAATAAAGTTACGTGTCATCTACTGGAAAAGAATGTTTTTATGACCTCCTGAATCTTTGTTGAAGAAAGTTTTTTTTTTCCTTTTTCTTCATGAGATTTCATTTCAGCATACTCCAGAGTTTTCTGTGAGATTTGAACTTTGGAAAGCGATTGTGTGAGAGTAATCAATTTGTGTGTGTGTGGTGGGGGGTGGGGGGGGGAGGGAGATATTGGAGGCCACTCAAGAACTACTCTTGGGTGGGTAGAAGGGGGAAACCACTGGGAAGTACAGCTGGATCATGCCACAGAACAAGAAGAAAATGGGGAGTGGAGAGGGGTAATAAAGCCTTTTGGTCAGTGGAAAGTGGAGACCATAAAAACTTGACTTTAATGTTTCCCAAATTACATGAGAAACTGCAAATATTGTTGTCAGTGGTACAATTCCCCTACTGGGAAATCTTAACTTTAAATTGCCTGCCAATCTCTATTTGGTGTGTCCAAGAGGAATCATTTATCACTTTTATGAAGCTACTGAAAGCAAAAGGAGAGAAAACAACTAATTATAGAGAGAAGGAATTGCCCCCATGCTAAATATATAATGAAAAGTGCAACAGATTGAAGGCTGAGGTGCAAAATACAGGTTCTGATAAAATAAATCCAAGACAAGTCCTGAACAGAACACTTTTGTCCTCACTCACCAGGGGTAGACTTTCTTTCCTAAAGACCACCCCTCCTGAGACAATGGCTTTTTGCCTGCACTTCTCTAGTGGCAGCCGTTTCTCACCAAGGGCATTTTCAGGACAGTCCACTCATAGTCAGTTTAGAGTAAAAACAAATAAACACAATCTATTCCAGCGGGTGGAGATCTCTGGGTACCATTATTTACAGGTAGGCAATTATATGTTCTGTGCTAATAGTGACTTAATTGCTTTGTGTTTTGTAAATTGTGATTTGTCATATAAATATAACAGTATTAGGACAGTTTCTTTATCTGTAAAATGGGTAGCCCCCTTACATTGTTGTTTGAAGGTCAGGTGTAAAAACCAATAATAATAACTGACATTTACATAGGGATTTAAAGTTTCAAAAGAATTTCACAGATGTTAGCTCATCTTTTGATTGTCCCAACAATTCTGTGAGAGAAACTAGCAATATTATCAGATGAGGAAACTGAAGCTTAAGTTAAATGATTGGCTCAGAGGCACACAGCTGGTAAATATCAAAGGTGGGTTTTAAATCCAGGTCTTTCTGACTTCAGGTACAGAACTCTGTCTACTCTGTGAGACCAAGCTGACTCTCAAAAAATGCAACTGAATGCTTTGAAAATATTAAAGTACTATGGAAATGTTTGTTATTATTATGATTGTTGTTACTTGTAGTTTGGCACAGATTAACAGGCAAATCAGGTTTTTACGGCTATCTCCAATTTCTTCTTCCCATTTCTCTTCAATCCGCTCTAATCTAATGAAGAGTTATTTCTCTAAGTATCTTTCGTCATAAAGAATTTAAGGTCATAGAATGCTTTATTTAGTTTTCTTATATACTTCCCAATCTGTATTACCATTATTTGTGCAGATGTCATATTCCTAACTAGACTCTTTAGTTTCTTGAGCTCAGTGACTATCTGCTATCTAAACTTCGTATCTTCCCCAATGCCTAGCACAGTGCTCTCTAAACAGTAGGTGCTTAATATTAATTTGTTTCCTTTTAGTTTATAGGATTCAATCCCACAATTCCTTGAGTTTCACATTTTGCCCCCCTCCTTCCCCTCCTCCCCCATGGCGGCTTATAGTCAAGTATAGGATCTGTAAATACTTTCACATTATACATTAGTCAGGTTATAAGGATGGATTGTACCAGCTGGAATGAAAAATGGTAAAGAGGACATAAAACCAAATAAGAGAAGGAAAAAGATCAGGTATTTTGCTTCCACCTGGATATAAACTTAGTTCTTTCTCTGGATGCACATATTTCTCTCCATCATGAGTTTTTGGGGATTGACTTATATCACTGCATTGCTGAGAAGAGTCCAGTCTGTCAAAGTTGGTCATCACACATACGGTGTGTCTGTAATTGTGTACAAATTTCTCCTGGTTCTACTCTTCTCACTCAGCATCAGTTCTTTTAAGCCTCTCCAGGTAAATATGAAGACCGTCTGCTCCTCGTTTCTTATAGCACAATAGTATTCCATAACATGCATATACCACAACTAGTTCAGCCATTCCCCAATTGATGGGCACCCCCTTAATTTCCAATTCTTTGCTACCACAAAAAGAGCTGCTATAAACATTTTTGTACATATGGGTCTTTCTCTCATTTCTATGATCTCTTTGGGATATAACCCTAGGAGTGGTATTGCTGGATCAAAGGGTATGAAAGTATTTATAGCCCTTTGGGCATAATTCCAGATTGCTCTCCAGAAAGGCTGGATCAGTTCACAACTCCACCAGCAAAGCATTAGTGTTCCAATTTGCCCACATCCTCTCCAGCATTTGTCATTTTCCTGTTTTGTCATCTTAGCCAATCTGACTGGTGAGATGTGGTACCTCAGAGTTGTTTTGATTTGCATTGCTGTATAATCAATAGTGAATTAGAGCATTTCTTCATGTGCTTATAGATAGCTTTAATTTCTTTCTCTGAAAACTGCCTGTTCATATCCTTTGACCATTTATCAATTGGGGAATGACTTGTATTCTTATAAATTTGACTCAGTTCTCTGTATATTTTAGAAATGAGACCTTTGTCAGAGACATAGGTTATAAAGATTCTTCCCCAATTTCCCACCTCCCTCTTAATCTTGGTTACATTGGCTTTGTTTGTACAAAAACTTTTCAATTTCATGTAGTCAAAATTATCCATTTTACATTTTATAATGTTCTCTAATTCTTGTTTAGTCATAAAGTCTTTCCCTCTCCACAAGTCTGATAGGTAAACTATTCCTTGTTTTAGGAAACTGCTTACAGTATCAACCTTTATACCTAGATCATGCACCCATTTAGACTTGATTTTGGTATATGATGTTAGATAATGGTCTATGCCCAGTTTCTGCCATACTATATTCCAGTTTTCCCAGCAGTTTTTGTCAAATAGTGAGTTCTTATCCTAAAAACCAGGGTCTGGAGGCTTATCAAACAATAGATTACTATAGTCATTGACTTCTGAATCTTGTGTGCCTAATCTATTCCATTGATCCACTCCTCTGTTCCTCAGCCAGTACCAAGAGCTCATTAAGAAAAACTGCCCTGAGATACTAGAACCTGAGGGTAAAATAGAAATCAAGAGAATCCAGTGGACACCTGCTGAAAGAGATCCCAAACTGAAAAGTCCTCGAAATGTTGTGGCCAAACTCCAGAACTACCAGATAAAAGAGAAAATACTTCAAGTGGCCAGAAAGAAACAATTCAAATATCAAGGGTCCACAGTGAAGATTGCACAGGATTTGGCAGCCTCTACACTGAAAGATAAGAGGCAGTGGAATACAATTTTCCGGAAGGCAAAAGAGCTCGGGTTACAACCAAGGATCACATAACCAGCGAGACTGAGCATATTCTTCCAGGCAAAGAGATGGTCATTCAACGATATAACAGAGTTCCAGACCTTCTTGATAAAAAAGCCAGAACTCAATGGAAAATTCAACCTCCAATTCTGAGATGCAACAGTGACTTAGAAAGGTAAACAAGGAGAACACACACACACACACACACACACACACACACACTGCTATTTGATAAGAGTAGGTGCTTAATAAATGTTGGTTGACTTGAACTTAATTAAACAGAATGTATGGAGCTCAAATACACATTAAGGTTCTGTGTCAAAACTGTCTCCTTGAATACATCTGATCCCTAATCTAGAGGTTTTTCTAGATGGCACCCCAGTCACAGGAATCTCCCTGAACTAGCCTCTGAATTCCTTCTTTTCTCATTCTCTCCAGCTTTCCTAGTTTTTTATACTTAACAATTTCTCTAAAATAGAATCTATATTACTTTCATCATTAACCTTTACTCTTCAGTGTTACTTATCTTGGTCTACCAATCTTCCATTCTGGGTCCCTCCTCTGGAAGTCATTTATCCCATGTCTATTAGCACTTCTCATTAAAAAAGGTGAATATAAAATTTCACATCTCTAAAAAAGAATTGCATCTGAATACTCTTGTTGCCATCATATTAGAAGTTCTTATTCCATTTATGTTTAGGGGTAGGTTTCTTTTTCTTGATTCACACATACCAAATAAACACCCCCTGGTGCTATCCACTGGGAATAACCAATTTGCTTTTCTTATTGCTACAAGAATGTCTTATAACTAAAGAAAATGAGCGACTCAGACTGACAGAATAGTCACAGGCATACTATTTGTCTCAGAGAAAGCAGTTGACTTTGAGGGAAACTGAATCCAATAGGAGTTGGTGCTAGATGAAGAGAAACAAATGTGGTCCTTATATTCCAGAGAGTGCAGTTGAGGTCCCCCAAGAGAATGTAAGGTTAATAAAGGAGATAGTAAAAATTAGTTGTGTTTTTCTTGAAAGAAGTTCACAGTAGGTGTCAATTTAACCCAAGGGAGCAATGGCACTGATTATTTTCCAGAGGCTTGACAGAGACCAACATCTAAGCATATTTTCTGAAGTGTGGTTTGTCTTCCAAGTCACTCAACCTCCCTAGGTCTCATTTGCAAAAAATGTGGGGGGGCAAGTGGGAATAATCTCAAAGGTGACTTCCTGCTCAATATTTTATGGTTCATTTTTAGACATTTGATTTGTTAAGGACAAATCATTTGACACTCTATATTTACTTCAATAGGTCCCATGACTTACAAATGAACTTTGGAACACAACCAGTTTTTACTCTGAAGACTAATTGCATATAAAAATGAAGTCCTTAAAGAGTACATGATATCAAGAGACTTTCTTTTTCTTTTTGGCCAGGAATGGGAAGTTGAAAGTGTCCATTCAGATGTTATTAGTCTTTGGTCACAGCATGGTTGAGGAACGGAGATGAAGTAGAGTAAGGGGTGGTAGCATTTGCCAAATTCCCCCTTTTCCTTCTTCTTGTCTTTCTCCTATCCAATATTTCCTGAGCAAAAAATTGCAGAGGAGTTATTGACAATATGATACCAACACTGGTGATTCTCAACTCACTAGTAAGTATCTCTTTGGTCTGACACTTGGTGTGGATGCCTCTTATAGAGTGTGTGCCCAGGAAGACTTTTTTCAATACAACAAGGTTATAGGATAAGACCTTTGTTTTCATTTTGAAGATATCTTCCTCTTGAAAGTATAGATAATACCCCTGATACTATTTCTGGGACTTTGATTGTCTCTTTGATGGGGTGTAAATCTGCCCTGGATGTTTGTCTTTCACCACATGGAGGTTTTTTTTTCACCATATTTTGGCATTTGGGGGTGATTATTTGAATTCTGGCTCATGTAACACTGAACCCTTGAACTTGGTCTTTTAAAGTAGCAAAAGATGTACAAACAAAGCCAATGTAACCAAGATTAGGAGGGAAGTAGAAAATTGGGAAAGAATTTTTACAATTAGTGTCTCTGATAAAGGGCTCATTTCTAAAATACACAGAGAACTGAGTCAAATATATAAGAATACAAGTCATTCCTCAATTGATAGATGGTCAAAGGATATGAACAGGTAGTTTTCACAGGAAGAAATTAAAGATATCTATAATCATATGAAAAAATCCTCTAATCACTTTTGATTAGAGAAATGCAAATCAAAACAACTCTGAGGTACCACATCTCACCAGTCAGATTGGCTAACATGACAAAACAGGAAAATGATAAATGCTGGACAGATGTGGGAAAATTGGAACACTAGTGCATTGTTGGTGGAGTTGTGAACTGATCCAACCATTCTGGAGAGCAATTTAGACTATACCCAAAGGGCTATAAAAATGTACATCCTCTAGCAATAACATTTCTAGGGCTTTATCCCAAAGAGATCATACGGGAAAAGGACCCATATGTACAAAAATATCTACAGCAGCTCTTTTTGTGGTGACAAAGAATTGGAAATCAATGGGATGCCCATCAATTGGGGAATGGCTAAACAAATTGTGGTATATGAATGGAATGCAATACTATTGTGCTATAAGAAATGAGGAGCAGATGAACTTCATAATAACCTGGAAAGACTTACATAAACTGATGCTGAGTGAGCAGAGCAGAACTTGGAGAACATTGTACATAATTACAGACACCTCATATCTGTGATGACTAACTTTGATAGACTGGGCTCCTCTCAGCAATGCAAGGCTATAAGACAACTCCAAAAGACTCATGATGGAAAGGGTTATCTATATCAAGAGAAAGAATTATGGAGTCTGAATGCAAATTGAAGCAAACTACATGCTCTTTCTCTTTTATTTTGTTCCTTCATTCTCATTGTTCATTCGTTGGTTATAATCCTTCTTTACAACTTGACTAATGCTTAATGTGAAGGTATTTGTAGAACTTATATTGGATTGCATGCCACCATGGGAAGAGGGGAGAGGAGAGGGAGGGGGAGAAAATTTGTAACTCAAAATCTTGTGGAACTGAATGTTATAAACTAAAAGTAAATAAATATTTTTTTAAAATAGAGTAGCAGAAGAGAAAGAGAGCTAAAAATGCACAAGGAAAGGGAGAGTGAGGAATAAAAAGGGGGAGGGGAGAGAAGAGAGAGAGATGCTGTACACAGATAACAAACTGGGGGAATAGGGGAGGAAACAAGAGGGTCCTGCTTATCCTATAGCCTTCCCTAGGCAGAAAGAGAACTAGGAATTCTGAAACCTGGGGAAAAGTTGGGGGCAATGTAGTGGGGAAGTGTAGAGGAGAGTACAACTTTTTCTTCAGAGGCTCTTTATTTAATCAGTTCCTAATTTTGTTGCACTGTAGTTCATAAAATGTATGTTTAATAGTTCTGCTTTTCTGCATTGTAAAGTTTTTATGCCCTGAGACATAATCAATTTTGGTAGTGGTGTTATACACATAGATACATACATGCATACATATATATATATATACACACAAACAAATATATACATATGTGTATGTTTTGTGTGTATTTACATATGTATGCATGTATATACTCCTTTCTACTTCCATTCAATAATCATCAATGTCTATTATATCTAACTTTTATAAAATTCTATTTGGGTCCTTAACTTCTTTGTTCATTTTTGTTAGATTTATCCAAGTCTGAAATGGGTACATTGAGGTCCCCTGCTATCATAGTTTTAATATCCTCTTCTCTCTGTTAATTCATTGAATTTTTCCTTCAAGTATTTATATGCTATGCAATTTGGTGGAGATACTTAGTATTGATATTTGTTGTTTATGTGTTTCTCAGCATGATATCATTTCCCTGCTTATCTCTTTTAATTAAATCTGTTTTTGCTATTGCCTTGTCTGAGATGATTGCTACTCTTGCCTTCTTTATTTTAGCTGGAGCTGTAACAGATCCTAATCTAGCCCCTTATTTTACTCAATGTGAATCTTCATGTTTCAAATGTGCTTCTTATTGGATTCTACTTAACAAATCTGTCTGCTATCCTCTTCCATTTATAGAAGACTTCACCTTATCTACACCTCCAATTATGACTGTTAATTCTGTATTTCTTTCCCTTCTATTCTTGTACTTTTTAGTTATCTTTCTTTCCCACTCTCTCTTTACAAAAAAAAATTGCTCAGTATCAGTTCTTAAGGTTTAATTCAATTTGCTTCTGCCCCCTTCTCTTTCCTTTTAAATCCACTCTTCCAATCTACTCCCCATGGTTAAAGTTTGTTTTGATTATAACTAATCCTCCCCTGAATCTACCCTTTCTCTTATTCTTCCCTTTCCCTCTTGTTACTCTGTTGAGTGAAAAGTATTTCTATACCGAAACATGTATATGTCTTCTTCCTTCTTTTTACCAGAGTTGACTAAAGTGAGGTTCAAGTGTTACCCATTCCTCCCCTATTGCAACTCCCCACCACTTATTTTATAGATGAGGAAACTGAAGCCCAAAGAGTTTAAGTGATGTAAGAACCCCACAGCTAGTACGTGTCTGAGAGAGAATTCCAACTCAGGGTTTTCTGATTCTGAGTATAGGGATTGTGATCTCTTCACTACACCATGCTGTATCTTATGATACAGGTAAGTAAACAGGTTCTCTGACTCCAAAGACAGCACTCATCACTGAAAGTGTAGTCAATATAGTCAGTCTTCTTATCTCTAGGTAACACATTTTAATCTTTCAAAAAGACACAGAAATATTTTCTACTTTTGCATGGGGAATACACTAGTATTTCTAGCAACCCTTCCACATAACAAACAAAACTTATAGAATTTCTATGACCAGGGTGCTCAAGAAATAATCATCTGCTATCTACCATTTGTTCAAATAGCTTTGAAAAACATTGCAAAATGGTCATCCTGCTTTAGTTGTAAACTTGTTTTTTCTTCACACCATTTCCTTCCTTACCCCCACTCCGAAATACTGAATCATTTTTAGTTGCCATCTGGTGCATAATTCTGGCCCCAGCATCTGCGACTCCCAGGTCTTCAGGATTAGGGAATTTATTACAACAGCTGATGCCAGCCAGCCATTGGAGAGAGACAGAGGGGGCTAGTGTAACAAGGAGTGGCTACATAACAAACCAAGAAAAAATGGAAACTTTAGGTTTTAGAGTTATGCCAAGGTCAAAAATAGTTTTAATAATTCATAGAAATATGCTTGATCAGTAGCTGGGGTAACTTCATGGTCAGACACATCTAGCTGTTGAGCCAACGAATGCAGCTGCTGGTCGCTGCATTTTTTTTTCTCATCTAAATAAACACTGGGGCCATGATGCTGAGCCAGATGCTCTTACACACACTCCTGGTTCTGTATTGAATTTGCTTTGGCAAACTCTCCTTTTCGCTATTGAGAAACAAAACTGGACACATGTGCTAAGTGTTCAGAACCCTTGATCAAAACATATATCTTGGTCAGTTACTATTCTGTAAAGATGTGTTGACTGATCTCTTCTCCCTTCTTCTCCATCCCCTATCCCTATCATCTGAGGTTATATGCTAAATGTATATAATATGGTTCTGGTTCTCTAGGACCTTGTATTTTTATGTGATTAATACTGTATTTTCCTATATTCCCTTCTCTATAGGATTATGGTTTTGTGTTCCAACTCCCTCTTTTTATAGATGAGGAAATTAATGCTTCAAGAGGTTAACTGATTTGGCTCAAAGTCCCACCAGTAGTAAGTGACAGACAGGGCCAGGATTCAAACCCTGCATCCCGACTCCAGAGCTAGTGCTCTTTTCACTGTATAACCTTTCTGTTAGAGGAAATGATTCATGAAGACTTGAATAAAATATTTAAATAATAGTTCAAGAGAAGAACAAAAGAGATGTCATGGGGCAATGGTAAATTTCCTTGTGGAATAGAGAAGACAGACTGCTACAAAACAGGCATGCTCCATATAGGAACACCAGGACACCCAGAGTTTCTTTGCCTATAATAATTTTATTTTATGGCATTTGAAACTAGTTGGAAGGTAATGATATAATATCAATAAACAATTATATTCCTGAATGTTTGAGTCAAACAGAAGATTGATACCTCTAGGAAAAATCCTGCTAAAAAGGTGGAGTCATGCTTGGGTGGTACATGATAGAAACTGAACAGTTTTCTTTTGGTTTGATCTAGACCTGATCTATGATTTCATCCCTAGACCTATGCTGATTCATAATTTATCTGTAACTTTTTGTCTTACTGAGTTGCCTAGGGCCACCAAAATTACCTAACCCTGTCTAGAATTACTCGTGGTCACAAAGCTTTTATGAGGTACAGGTAAGTCTCAAAATCCAATTCTTCTGGACTCCAAGACCAGCCATCTATCAACTACATTATGCTTCCTCTCAAAAGCCCGTCTTATTTTCAAGCACTATCAGTAAATGACACATGCTAAGAATAATAATCTTTAGAAACAAATATCAGTCAGTAAGCATTTAAAGTGCCTACTGTGTACCAGGAATTGTGCTAAGTTCTCAATATATAAAGAAAACAAGACATTCTCTGCCCTTGAAAAGCTTGTAATCTAATGGGAAAGATAAAATGCAAACAACTATGTACAAACAAGCCAGAAACAGTATAGATAAGAAATAATCAACAGAGGGAAAGTACTAGAATTAAGGATTGTGAAATGTTTCCTGTAGCAGGTGGAATTTTAGTTGGAATTTAAGGAAGCAGAGATGAAAGGAGAGCATTCTAGGCATGGAGAGAGCCAATGAAAATGCCTAGAGCAGAGAGATAGTGTGTCTTGTTTGAGGTATAGCAAGGACGCCAAAGTCATTGGATTAAAGATTACATGGCTGGGAATAAGATATAAGAAGACTGGACAAGTGGGGGGGGTTGGGTGGGCTATTAATATGTAATTCATATTCATAATTCATATTCATATGTAATTAGGTAGTCACTGGAATTTATTGAGCAAGGTCTGTGTGTATATGCATGCACATGTCTGTGTGTGCACACATGCATGTGTATGTGTGTATCATGGTCCAGTGTGTACTCTTGCCACAGTATCTACCCAACCAAGCAAAATTAAAAGATGGAATACATCTTTGCAGAAGGAACATGGAGTAAAGGATTCGTTAGGGCATTACTTGTAATTTCTTCCCATAAAAACCATAAATTAAGAGTCCTTGTTTATTTTAGTGTCGATGTAGTGACTTCGTGTGTATATAGCCCCACTTTTATTCTGAATAATATTGAACTTTGAAGTTTTTAGATAAATTAGTTTCTAGTTTTCCCCCTTTCTGTTGCTACAGTTGCGGGGGCAGAGTGTAAACATGACAATTCTATTGAGTATCATGGAGATTGAGTAAAGGACATTTAATGGAAGAATGTTGCTAATTCATATTTTCCCAGATGATAATAATGACAACTGAGGGCAAATCATTGCCTTCCCAACAAATTCCATTCATGCCTACTTCTGTGTCTTGGGTAGCTCTATTCCCCTACTTGGGATTTCTTTACCCTTTCTTTGAGCCTAGTTAAATACTATATATGAACTCCAGCTTAAGTCCTACATTCTTCATGAAGCCTTTCCTGATCACTTGAGATCATTCATTCACTCAGAGCCCACTGTGTGAAAATCATTGTGCTTGGAGCTTGGGGAAGACACAAAGATAATTAATAGATAGTCCTGACACTCAAGGAGAATATAATCCAACAGTAGGGATCAGACACATGGAAGCATTAAAGACAACACAGTAAGTATACAATTAAACAACTACACAGTATTATGTGATTAAAGAAAGGCAAGAGCAAAGGGGGCACAGAGAAGTATGGGAGCTCTCATATCAATGTCTCCTTCTTCTGAGGGTCTATATTCCTTGTGTCTTTATCACTTATTTCACTCTGTCCTATATTGTTATTCCAACCATCCAAACATCCACTCATCCATCTATTAATTTAACAAATATTTCATTAAGCGCTTGGTATTTGCCATGTGCACTGCTAGATACTAAGGGAGATATAAATAGTCTCTGTCCTCAATGAGCTTATACTCTAGAACAGAGGGGTAACAAAGACATATAGACAATACAAACCAAAATATAACTACATTAGATGAACCTAAAGTACTATGAGAACCGATGAGGGAGAAATCACTTCCAAATGGGGGCATCAGGGAAGACCTTTTGGAAGAAGTGGCATTTGAGCTGGATGAGCAGGATCTCAATAGGAAGAGATCGGGGCAAGGAAAGCATTGCTAGAACGGAGAACAATGTGAGCAAAAGCATGGGAACAGTAAGGAATCCCATCTGGGTAAAGTATATTGTAGCAGGTGAAGCATAGGCAGAGAGTCACTTTCTCCATTTGGTGGTCTAAGAAGTCAGCTTCTAGGAAAGGCATAATGAAGTGCTATGGGGACGCAGTGGAGCATTTCAGACATTCTGTATCTAGGTCTGGTTTAGTAACTATGGGGTGAGGAGATTTTTTTGTTTTGTTTTGTTTTTTGGAGGGCAACTGGGGTTAAGTGACTTGCCCAAGGTCACACGGCTAGTGTGTGTGTGTGTGTGTGTGTGTGTGTGTGTGTGTGTTGTCTGAGGTCAGATCCGAACCCAGGTCCTCCTGATTCCAGGGCTGGTGCTCTATTCGCTGCGCCACCTAGCCGCCCTGAAGAGATTTTTTTTAAGGATGAATAACTGAGGGTACCTTCAAAAATATATGTTTGAGCAGAACCTTAGTCTTCTTTTCTTTTTTTGGGGAGGGCAGAGAGGTGCTTTTTGGCCATGCCTTTGGTTGACTTCTTGAACTTTTGCTGATGGTGTCTGGTGGGAAGAAATGTAAAGCAAGAGGCCTTGGAACCTTGCCACCAAGGCCAATATGTGGTCTCAAAATGCAAGCCTGTGTCTTTTGCTAGGTTCAGCATTTGCTCTTCTCCATTTTAAGTAAAGGGATTAGAGGGCATTGTGGCTTCCCAGAGTCCCAGGTTCCAATATCCAGATTTGGCAGCCACATCAGCATCAATGACCAAGGAGCAAGCATGATCTTCAGGAATGACATTTGGTGTCCATCCCAGCAATATGTGAGGCCTCATTTGGCAGTCATGCTACATATGGATATGAACTTTGGAGGATCAGTGACATGTAGAGAAGGAATTAAATTTGAACCCCACTCCTCTGAAGAACCAAGGTAAGATAGGGGAGAGCGTGTCTTCAAAATGTTGGAGGAGGGGCGGCCAGGTGGCTCAGCGAGTAAGAGCACCGGCCCCAGTGTTGGGATGACCTGGAGATCGAATCCTGGGCTCAGACACTCAGCACCACACCCAGAAATAACTGGCCATGTAATCTTGAGCAAGTTACTTAACCCCGATTGCTTAAAAAAAAAAATTACATGCAAAATGTTGGAGGGAAAGGCATGTACTTTTATTCTTGTTATATCTTAAACATCTTTTTGCAAAAGCTAATTGATGTTAAGTTGTTAGATGGACCTGAAACCTCTCTACTTGCCCCTGGGAGGTGGGGAGGGGAAAAGGGGAAGAATAAAGCCAGTGGGGACTCTAGCCAGTAGTACTAGTTAAAAGATACACCCCAAACTCTCCAGAAGTCAGTTCATATTCTCTTCACTAATCCCCCCTCCCTCAGATGCTTATCTAGTCTCTAACTGGACTTGCCAAGACTGACCCAACACTAAAGCACGGGACAATACAATCCCAACCAATTCCTCTCAAAAACCATCCCTCTCATTCCCAATGTGAATGCAGTTGTACCTGTATCTTTAGAACCCTGAGACCCCTAGAACCCATATGGGAAAGTGTGGGAACCAACCTGACTCTGGAGGACATTGATGGCTTTTGAACAATTACATGACACGATCATACTTATGTAAAAGGGAGACCATTTGGCAGTGGTGTGAAGGATAAACTGGAGGAGGAAGAGACTGGAAATAAAGATCTGTTAGGATTTGTTAATAGTTTGGGTAAGACGTAATGAGGGTCTGAATAAGGATCATAGCCATAGAGATGGTAAGGAAGGGGACAAGAAAGAGTTATTACAGAGGCTGAACTGAAGGGACTTGATAACTGGTTGAGACAAGGAGGAAAATCAAAGATGACTCCAGAGTTGTAAGCACAGATGATGTATAGAAACCAGGGACCTTAACAGGTATGAGAAATATATGAAGAAAAGAGAAGGATTTACCTAGGAAGTGATGCCTTTAGTTTCAGACATGTTCAGCATTAGGCTCCGGAGGGATATTCAAATAAAGACATACAGTAGGCAGTTGGTGAACAGAGTCTAGAGCTCAGGAGATGCCCCCATGACATGACTTGAGGCAAGTCTGATTGGAAGAATAGATCATCATAGCCCTGGCTCTGAATCCTAATGGAAATGATTGTAATTCCCCTCTCTCATCCCTTCTCTGTCCACTTTAAACTCAAGCCCAACTAGGTTGCTGAGGGATGTAGGAGTGGAGCTGGGAGACTAGGTTCCTGGCTATCTGTAGTTGTAGACATAAGGAGATCAGAGAGAATTATCGGTGCAGTCTGAAAGTTGGCCAGGGAAACTCCTCTTACTAAAGAACACACACATACAGCATCTTGGTGAAAACACTCAGGGACAAAAGCACAAGTGAAGACAAGACAAATATAAACTCTTATAGTTTGTCTTTTAATAGTCTCTTAATAGACTAATTTTTATTTTTGATGAATAACCTATACAGAACAATCAACTAACAAACCAATCAATAAAGATCTATTAAGTGACTACGATGTGCCAATCATGGTGCTAAGTGCTAGAGCCATATGTGTGTATAGCTATGACAGACACTACAAAGGGACAATAAAGTGGGCTCATAATTGAAAATGGGGAAGAAAGAAGGGAAGGCTAAAGTGCTTCTGGGAAGTTGCAGAGGACCTCACACTTGCTCTGCAACAGAGGCTCGTATTTTTGTACCAACAAGTCTCCCAGTGTTGTGTGGCAGTGAGGTATAGAACCCCACTACCTCCCAAGAACTGAAAATGAGTTATCACCTCTAGGGTAACAGGAAGGTTCTATGGTGGTAATGAGTAGACTATAGTACATTAAAAACAAGGAATTAGAAAGAAGAGCTGGATTAAAGGATGTGATTATGAAATATATGATTGTGAAAGAAAATGGATTGGTCCCTTCTCTTAAGAAAGGGATAACCAATGGATAGCCTGTGTGTTTGTTTGGCACCCTAGGGTTCTTGTAATATCTAGAGAAAATAAGGAAAGTCCCCTGAACATTGGGATAGAATCCTCTCCACCCCTTGCAAACTCATGGGCAAATGTGGACAGCAGGCACACAAGACGGGCAGCCATGGATGGGTGCGATCTGAATCATCGAGGGATACCCATACCAATGAAATTAAATAGATGCATTTTAAAATTTGATTACTGAAGGCTAATGTAGTGAATAACTTTCTAAATGGTGCTATATAAGCCCTTTCAAGGCTGAGTTCATCATTCCCCTTGTAAGACTACAAAGTGTTCCAAGAATTATATTTTCCTTGGAGTGTTCTAGGGCTATTGCAAAATTCAGTTGATTCGATGGTAATCTTATTTAGCCTGAGTATGAAAAACACGCTTCTACTCATCCTGTTCCTGAATCCTGTCCAGACAGTGGCACTTTCCTATCTCTCCAAACCCCTCCCCTTCTACTTCTACTTTCAAATAAATCTTAACTGATGAATAGTTAACGGAGTACTGGGTCCTGTGAAGGTACTGAACCAAGTTTCAATCCCAAAGCATTGCTGACTGAATACTAGTAGGATCTTGACAATTTCTCTTTGGGTTATTTATGCTGTTTGTCTTTGATCAACCCTTTCAGAACTGGTTGATTAAGACTCATTTGATCTAAGGGACATCCTAGCCAGGTCCCTGAAAGTATGAGCACATTTTACTACTGTGTCCTCTAGCTGGCATTTCTGCTCCTGGACATCATCAAAGGCTTGTGGGAACTCCTGAATCAATTCTTCCCAGAAGATTAGCAGGGAGTTATTCTCAGTAACTTGGTCCCATGCCCAGCAGGTCCAAGTTGTGTAAAATGGTAAAAGCTGCCTGGGCCCAGTTTGTCTGGAACACTTTCAGTTTTTAGTCTATATAAAAAAAATTTGGTTTACCCCGGAAATCTGGCTGGAAAATATAACTAATTAAATTTATTGAAGGTAACTGGATGATTTCTACCTACTTTCAACACCATTTTTTTCCTCCTAGAAGGGGACAATCATCTTCCAAAGCATGATACTCTTCTTCATGATTCTGGTGCCTTCACCTTGTACTAGGTCAACTGGAAAACATTTTGAGTGCACTGAGAAGCCATCTCATGTTTCAGGGAAAATGGGGTCTCTTTCTAGAGGCTGTATGCACATTGAGATTAAGAGGGATGGCTATTGAAAAGAGGCAGGATTGCACTCTCCTATGCTATAGGATTGGGTCAGTCTTGGCAAATCCCTCCAGAGTCTATCTAGCATTTGGGGGTGAGAGGTTAACGAGGAACTGATGGATTGACTTTTTAGGTATAGTCTACTGGGGATAAGAAGGTTGGAGGGAATCAGCAAGTACTGTCTTAATGCTGGCCAGGGAAGTTCCTGCCCTTGAGGAAAACAATCAGATTGGCAGAAGATACTCAGAGGCAAAACTACAAATGCATGCTAGGATATGGAACCAATCAAGTTCTGAGAAAATTCACAGAAGTAAGGATAAGGAGCAAACAGAGTAGGTCCAGGGAATCTCATCAGTCATATCAGAGGATCTGACTCAGTTATGGTGTCTATCTGTACCAGCTGTCCATTTCCATCCCCAATTCTATCTGCCCACCCTCCCACTCCCCAAACTTTCTGTCCCAATTATTGCTTAAAGGGAGGATGCTACATCAGTAGCTGATATTGCCAGGAGAAAGGAAAAGGCCAGTTATGTAGCCTAGAGGGTTGTTTACTTAGAGATGTTCCTTAAAGCCACTTGAGTACAAGAGGCCAAGGACTGAGAAAAGATCACCACAGCCTTTGAAAGAGAAGTTTCAGTTCAATTGTTGCTATTGAACAGGTTTCTATAAGGTATTTCAGAATAGGGGCTTGAGCAGATTGTGAGCAAGCAGGAGGTACTCAGCAGATACTTGCTGAATTGAATGAAACAAGAAAATGATGGTATAATTCCTTTATGTTTCGAGTCTCATTTAGTGACTAAATACTCCCTTTTACATGTCTACATACATGAAACTAAAAAATCAGAATTTCTCAATCCACCAAGAAAATCTAGAAGCACCACCATTTTTTGTCTTGGGGATTAGAGACTAGAATGGTAAATAAACTTGAATGAAGAATGGTGCCCATCTGTGACAAGTAGCAAATGCAAAAAAACAAACAAAACCGAACTCATTTGTGTCTTCAGTGGGTACATTTTTTATATGAGTTCAGAAAAGCTGGCCAGAGAGAGCCATATTCTTTAGCAATCACTCTCAGAATACATATAGAGCACAAGAGTGAGTTCTGAGGCCCTTATATTAGGTTGTCCATACATCTGCAGCTCCAGAGAGGGAAATAAAATGCTCTGCTTGTCCAATTGGTTGTGTTCCAGTCCAGTAATGGCTTGGTTTATATTGTTTAGGGTATTTTGTTTCTATCGGATCAGTTGTTAGCAGACATATGTCTTGTCAGCTAGTGCCCCCAGTACATGCCAGTGGAGACAGAGCACTTTAAAGGGCTGTGTGTATTGTGATATTAGAATCTAAAGTCAAATACTTGTTCCCCTTACATCGGTTCCTGTCTTAAATCACATTTTTGTTTTGAATAATGGCAATGTCCAGTATGCCCCAAATGCCTTTTACAGTCAGCCTACTTCAGAATGGGCTGATCTGCAAATTAGACTGTGTACTCTAGGATAATTAAGAGCTCCCTACAAAATAGAGTCATAAGAATTTACAACACCATTAGAACAGTAGCGAAAATAGGTCCCAAATGCCTCTTCAATAAATTACAGTCCCTTAAGATGCAATGAGTATGGGGCTAGGACATCAAAGGTAAAGATAATGACTTTTTTTTCCTTTTAAACTTTTATTGTTAATCTTTAAAAAAAATCAGTAGAAATAGGTTCTCCCACCCTCACCTCCCCTTAAACTGAGGAGTGCCCTGGGAGTCTGTGCTAGGGGATTTCTATTATCCACCATTCATCCCACCTCGTCCTTACAGAGCTAAACTGTCAGTTTCTATTAGAGGTCATTAGAAAGGCAGTGCTATATAGTGGTTAGAGAGGCAGTCTTGGATGTATGAAGACCTGAGTTCAGGCTCTGCCTCTGATATATAGTGACTGTCATTTGACACCTCCATGCTTTAGACCAGGGCTTCTTAAACTTTTCCCACTCCAGACTCCTTTTCCTGTTTAGGTATTGTTGTTATTTAGGTGCTATCCTGTTTTTGGTGTTAATTGGTGTTGCATGGCTTAAGGGCATGCACAGTGTAAAGTATGCTTGCTTTGTGTTCAGAACTAAGACTGCAGTGAAATTGCTAGATGCAAAACATACAAGTGCTGCCAGAAACACTTTGGATTTGATTTTGAATTAATTTTTGGTTGTTGCCCATTGAGAAACCTTTTACTATTGCTAAATTTTTCGTGACCCCATAAGGGGTTTAAGGAGCACTGCTTTAGACAACTCTTTAAAACTATAGATGGAGAAAAACTACCAACATACATTGATATAAGGAGCTTCTTCATCTGAGAGTTTCTTATACTAGTCAAATCAGAGGTCCATTCCCTACCTACCCTTACATGCTACCATCCCCACTCTCTGAACACATACACTCCTTTTCTCTTTATTAGAAAGCAATGAAAGACCCTGTCTGTCTGTTTTTAGAACCCAAGTCATATTTACTTAAGATGTTTGCCCTTGGGGCTTAATCTCAAAATTCTTTTAGCAAAACTGAGACTCAATGAGGCCAAGATGTCATAAAACCTAACTAAATTTGTAACATTTTCATTTTGAACATGAACAATCTGTCTTGTTGCTGCTCATTAGCTACATGGGCAGTCTTTTTAAGAATAGCATAAGACTACAGGAAAGCTAAGCTGTGGCCACTTTTCCATTTTTAAATTATAGAATTTGGAAAGTAAGTGGTTTGGAACCTGTAGGCACTTAAACCACTTGATATTTTTTAGTGGAATGAGTTCCAAAAAGGCTTAAGCAAGCTTCTAACAAAACTTCATATCCTGGGCATATTCTGAATCATACTAATCCGGTGAGAAATAGTTTGAAAATGAAGTTGTAAAGACTAAGAGGTCTACTAGATGACAAATGTGATATGGGTAGATGTGATGAAGGAAGAAAAGATGAATTTATATCTTGGTTTTGATATTTATAAGTAGCTTTGACATTTGGAGGAGCAGAGAGGAACTTCTACTGCTTTTGTGTGTGTGTGTATGTGTGTAAGTGTGATATGATTTTCCATAAGTATTTTGTTTTTAGTTTAGGAACATCTTGACCAAATAGATGAGATCAGAAAGAAGTGAATTTCTTATGCCCATCTCAGAGATACCAACTTGACACAACTGCACATGTCATCAAGAAACCAAAATGGCGTTTTGCAGTGGATCTTTGCCAAACACAAGTAGTACTTTTTTTGTCTGCCCATTTTCTTTACTTGTAACTCTCATTGGCATCTCTTTTAAGGAGTTTGTGTAAGTCCAAAGATGCACAAACTCAAGTAGAAAAAAGTGTATAGAAAAAAATGTGCTATCATTGGATCATAGGAACATCAGCCCATGTGGAGCCCTAGCTGGAAGGGACCTTGGAAGCCATCCACTTCAGCTCCCTTACTTTACATTTGATGGAACTGAAGCCCATATGGAGTCAGACTAGTTTCAATACAACTGATGAACTAAAGACCCTTTAGATGAGACAAAAAGACAAATGCAATAATCAAGTTAGTGCCAGCATATGGCAAGAGCTTGGGGCTGTAGAAGGTCTGAGAAGATGTACCTTCCTCCTTCTGCTGGGGACATGGGTTCAAACATATGTTTTTAGAAATGGTCACTTTGTCAGCTGGTTTTGCTTAAATGTTCTTTGTTACAAAAGAAAGAGCATTGAGGGTGTGGAAGGGAGAGGAGGTCTATTCTAAAATAATTAGGATATCTAGATAAATGCTTCAAAACTCTTTTTTTTTTAAATTGAGACATATAGGAAATCAGATAAGTAGAGAGAAAAATATATTGACTATAAGTAAAAAACAAATAAAACTTTGAATGATGCTCTTCCCACAAGTCAGTTTGTCTAATGGAAATAAAAAGATGGTGATTAAATCTTGGAATGACATTACCTTAACTAAGTTTGCTAAGACCTCAATCAAACAATAAACACTTATTAAGTGTGTTCTAAGTGCTAAGCACAATGCAAAACAAAGCAGTCCCTGCCCTCAAGGAACTTACATTCTTTTTTTTTTTTAAAGCAATTGGGGTTAAGTAACTAAGGTTACAGACAGTTATTTCTGGGTGTGGTGCTAAGTATCTGAGCCGGGATTGATCCCCAGGTCATCCTGACACTGGGGCTGGTGCTCTTACTTGCTGTGCTACCTGGCTGCCCCAGGAACTTACATTCTATCAGAATATCTAAGAATTTAGGAATTAAGTTTCATTTCATGAAAAGTTACTGAATTTGCCTGTCAAAAAACAAGATAAAACTCAATAGAGAAAGATGGTAGAGATGTATGCAATGATGTCTAGGAGACAGGGCAGGAATGACTGGTCAAGTGCAAGTACAAAAGAAAAATCTCAGGGTTTTTAGCAGATCACAATTTCAATACTGGTCAATAATAAAATATTGATTTTTAAGCTAATATAATATTAAAAGGAATTGATAAAAGGATGCCTCACAAGATCCATGATATTGTTCTACTAAATCATTATTTCACAAAGCAAGCTTCTCTCTATAATCCAAACTGGTTCAAACTTATAAGGTTCTACTTAGGGGCTTCATAATCAACAAGGATTGTGAGGCACTTAGAATGGATTTAGTGGTTTCAATCATCACAGAAATGACCACAAGTTTGGAAAATTAGATGGATAAGGATGGTTCTGATACAATGCTCTTCAATCCTTATTAAGTAGCATGTAAACAAGATAAAAGAAAGGGAATGATTTCACTTGGAAAAGAGAAGGCAGAGAGTGAGGCAAATATAGGAAATTTCTATGCAGCAGATGGTGGCTGGTGGATCTGGTTTCTCCCATACCAGATGTCTCTGTCCAGGGACTCTAAGCAGTGTGGATTGTACTGTTCAACTGTAGAAAATCCACAGAGGAACAGCTGTGGGTAGTATGAAACTACTGAATGGACTCTGGGGATAACTACTGAGAGTCAAGAGTTAACTGATTACATACAGCAGCTGATATCTCTCCCTTCACTATAATAGACTAGCCATTGCCTCGTGAATAAGACAACAATCACATACTGTACTTTTTCCCCTTTTCTCTTTGTGTTAAGAATTAATTTTTCTTTACACATACCCACATATGCTTGCCATAACAAAAAAACATCGCCAGGGCCTGTGATATAGTTAATTGAAAGCAAAACTAATGAAGCATACACACTGTTATTTCTTCCCCACGATAAATAACATTGCTTTGATGGTGCTCAGTACATTAGAAAGAATATTCTGTAATACAGCCACTTACTTTTGTCTTTGGTCGTGCTCCAGTTGGCAATGGTTTTGGCACAAAATTTAGATCCTGGGCACTTTCCTTCTTATTTCTACAAATTCCCTTGCTCTGATGATCTTTATTACGGACACTTTCCACTTTTTTAGAACTCTGTTTAGGAAGAGAGAGAGAAAAAAACCCAAAATATTGTAAGCATTTTTGTTAAATACCTTACATTACAGTCCTATTTCTAATAATGGCCAGGAAGTGATCATGCCTTGTTGAAAATAGGTCCTAACAGCTAGAAGGACTTTGAGTGTGGGGGCAGCAACTGAGAGTGAATGTTATCCTGGGATCAGTCTAACAAAGGTTGGTAAGTGGCTTCAGGAAGATGAAATGTTCAGTCACACAAACACCTACTGAGTTAGTGAGAGACTTCAGCCTACATTGTTGTAGTTCTACCAGTGTAATTAGAGCTCCTTTATGTATTGAAAAATATTGGTTAAGATACAGACTTCAAATTTATAAGACCCACAATTTTTTAATTCAATTTAATTCAACAAGCAATTATTAAGCATCTATTATGCAATGGACATTGTGCTGGGTGAGCATACAAAGACACAAAGGTAATAGTCCCTTCCTTCAAAGGTAGCAAGGTAGCAAAGTGGATAGAGGCTTGGAATCAGGAAAATCTGAGTTCAAATTCAACCTGCTATTTGTTATGAGGATTATTATTTGTTCTGAAGATCAAATGAGATAATAATTGTAAAGCATTTAGCACAGTGTCTGGCATATGATTAACACTGTATGAATGTAAGCTATTTTATATATGTACATACATACAAGGTAAATTCAAAGCTAATTCCTTTTTTTTTTTTTTTTGCCTTTTGGAGGGCAATTGGGGTTAAGTAACTTGCCCAAGGTTACATGGCTAGTATTTTTGTGTGGGTGTTAAGTGTCTCAGGCCGGAACCTAATTCGGGTCCTCCCGACTCCAGGGCCAGTGCCTTACTCACTGCGCCACCTAGCCGCCCCCAAAGCTAATTTCTGAGAGCAATAACAGTAATAATGGCTGGCATTTATATAACACTTACAGGTTTTCAAAACATTTTACTTGTTATTTCATTTGATACTCTCAATAACTCCGTGAGGTAGGTGGTATTATTACCCCTATTTTACAGATAATAAAATTAAGATTAAGAAAGGGTAATGACCTGCCCAGGGTCATGTAGTTAGTAAGTGTCTGAGGAGGGATTTGAACTCAAGTCTTCTTGTCTCCAAGTCCAACATTCTGGCCTCATATAGGAAGTGGCACTTGAAACTCAAAGGAAGTTAAGGATTCCAAGAGGCAGAAGTGAGGAGGGGCATGGCAGCAGGAAATAAGATGTGTAGAAAGAATAGCTGATGGGTAATTTTGGCTTAAATGTACAGTATATGCATGCAGCAATGTAAATTTGTTTTTTTTTTTTTTGGTTAATTTTTTTTTAATTTTCTTTTTTGGAGGGGGGAAGGCAGGGCAATTGGGGTTAAGTGTCTCGCCCAAAGTCACATGGCTAGTTTTGTGTTACATGTCTGAGGCCGGATTTGAACTCAGGTCCTCCTCACTCCAGGGTCGGTGCTCTATTCACTGTGCCACCTAGCCGCCCTGGCAGTGTAAATTTGAATGTGGATATTTCCTTCATCAATGCAGATCACAACTTATCTACACTTTAGAAGAAATTCTCCTTGAACTGCTCTGATTGAGAGCAATTAGAGACATCAGGACTTTGCTAGAGCAGTCTTCAGCTGACAGACACACATCCTCCCACCTCTTACCTTTAATAGCTCTGTAACCTTGGGCTCCCTAACATTTGGTTTCCTAGCATGTGAATGAGAGGGAAGGGGGGAAGGGAATAAGCATTTATATAGTGCCTCCTAGGTACCAGGCACTGCACTTAGTGCTTTGTGAACAGCACTTGATTTATCCAGCTCCAGACCATCCAGGTTCAAGACACATTCTATGGCAAGGCACTAGAAGGAAAATTTTGTTGGAAGGTCAAATATAGAATTGTTTTTGGCTAATTCAATTAGACAAATATTGATTAGTGAAGGGGGATATTTATTAATCATTTCTATGCTATGTAGGGATTGTGATGTGATAGGGACACAAAGTTTAAAAATGACATCGAACAAGTTCTGAAAATGCCTACAAACTATGGCTCTAATATGTACACAAATAAGAATGATTCATGATAGTAACAATAATGGTTATAGCTATCATTTACATAGTAATTTAATGTTGGAAAAGCCCTTTACACAGCTAGGATGTGTTAAGGGCAAAGGAGAAAACCTGACAAAGTACTATGGGTAATTTATGAAGGGAGAGATCATTTTCATGCAGAGGAATCAGGGAAGACTTCCTAGATGAGGAGGCACTTGAGCTGGACCTTGAAAAATGTAGGATACATCAAAACTCCAAAGCAACTAACTGCAGTTAATTCAATTAAAATTGTGGGTACCAATGTTTTATAAAATATTATTAGCATAAACAATCAGAATGGAATAAAAGAACATCATCTTTCAGTATCTTCATATTTTGCTTGAAAAAGTTTATCTTAAAAAATGGCAAGCAGGATAATTTAGGAAAAACCTGGAAAGACTTACATGAACTGATGCATAGTGAAGTAAACAGAACTAGGAGAACATTGTACACAGTAATAGCAATACTATATAATGAAGAATTGTAAACAACTTAGCTATTCTCAGCAATACAATGATCCAAGACAATTCCAAAGGACCCATGATGAAAAATGCTATCGATCTCCAGAGAAAGAACTGATGTTATCTAAATACAGACTGAAGCATACTATTTTTCATTTTCTTTCTTCCTTTGTTTTTTTTTTTGTTCAAATCTTCTCACACAAAATGACTAAGGAAATGTTTTTACATGACTGTATACTTATTAGCTATATCAGATTGCTTATTATCTTAGGGAGAGGGAAAAGAGGGAGGCAGGAATAAAATTTGGAACTCAAAACTTTAAAAAAAGAATATTGAAAATTATTTTTACATATAATTGGGGAAAATAAAATATTCTTAAAAATAAAAAAGTTTCCACATTGAAAAAGTAGCTCTATAAGTAAATATAATAAATGAAAGAACAATTTTAAAAATTAAAATATCTGTGTTGTAGATAATACAAAGGTAAATAAAATACCGATGTGCTAAAAAATAAGTTTATTTTAAACTTAATGGAATTGCTTCTAGTACAGGCTGATAACCATGTCCCCAAATATAAAAAATTAAAAGTTATTGACAAAAAAACTTGATATAAACCAAAGGTATGATTAGATTCTTTAATGTGCATCTTCCTCTCAAATTATATATTAACCATTTCATTCAAAATTCTTTAAGTTGTTAGTAGAAGTTATAGTACAGGTAAAGTTTTCAATCTTTCAAAATAATTTATTTTTTCCAATTACATGAAAAACATTTTTAATATTTTTTAAAAATTTGAGCTCCAAATTCTCTCCCTCCCCCTTGCCTCTTCCCTCTTATTGAGAAGGTAAGCAACTTGATAAAGATTATGCACATGCAGTCATGCAAAACATATTTTAGTCATGTTGTGAAAGAAAATACAGACTTAGGGAAAAACCTCCAAGAAAAATAAAGACAGTTTTGAAAAGTATGCTTCTATCTGCTTTCAGACTCCTTCAGTTTCTTCTTTGGAGGTGGACAGCATTTTTTAATCATAAATTCTTCAGAATTGTCTTGGATCACTGTATTGCTGAGAATAGTTAAGTTATGCACAGTTGCTCATTGTACAATATTGGTATTACTGTGTACACTGTTCTGCTTCTGTTCATTTCACTTTGCATCAGTTCATGTAAGTCCTTCCAGGTTTTCTGAAAGCTTTCTACTTGTCTTTTCTTATAGCACAATAGTATTCCATCACAATCATATACCACTTGTTCAACCATTTCTGAGTTTATGGGCATTCTCTCGGTTTTAAATTCTTTACCACCACAAAAAGAGCTGCTATATTTTTGTACATTCTTTTGATCTCTTTTGAATTCATACCTAGTAGTGGTATTGCTGGGTCAAAGGGTATGCACAGTTTTATAGCTCTTTGAATATAGTTCCAATTTGCTCCCCTAGAATGGTTGGATCAGTTCATAATTCCACCAACAGTGCATTAGTGTCCTAATTTTCCCACATTCCCTCCAACATTTGTCATTTTTCTTTCTTTTCATATTAGTCAATCTGATAAGTCTGAGGTGGTAACTCAGAGTTGTTTTAATTTACATTTCTCTAATCAATGGTAGTTTAGAGCATTTTTTCATATGACTATAGATAGCTTTGATTTCTTTGTCTGAAAACTGCCTATCCATGTCCTTTGACCATTTATCAATTGGGGAATAACTTGTATTCTTATAAATTTGACTCAGTTCTCTATACATTTGAGAAATGAGGCCTTTATCAGAGAAACCTGATGTAAAATTTCTTTTAGTTATGATTACTGTGATAGCTAGGCTTGTGAGTGTTTGTTTGTGGGCAGACTAAAGGATGGTATTTCTCCCTGCTGTGCTGTGATGTCTTAACTTCTTTGTTGCTATGATGGATTCAGTTTCCTGGTGTTGGGATTTGGCTTTATGATATCTGAATAAATGTTTTGCTGCTGTCTTCTATATGGAGAGCCTATTATATTTTGCAATTCAGAACTGTACAGGCATATTTGTAGTCATCGTCAGTGCTATGAATATTTTGTTGGCACTACAGTGCCACAATTTGTTTAGCTACTCCCAAGGGATAGGAACCTATTTTGTTTTAGCTCTTGGTTACCATCAGGGGATGATATGAATATTTTGTTTTATATATATATATATATATATATATATATATATATATATATATATATATGAAATTTCTGTCTTTGAGCTGTTTGGGGTATATGCCTAGCACTGAAATCTCTTAATCAAAGGGGATGAATATTTTAATCACATTTTTTAAAAGCAGAATTCAAAACTGCTTTCTGGAATTATTTGACCAATTGACCATAGGCCATCAATATGTCAATCATTATGAAGACCCTACTACACTGATTACTTCTACTTTTTGTTATCTTTACCAATTGACTGGGTATGAGGTAAATGATAAAAGTTATTTTGATTTTTATTCTTTCCTTATTAGTGATTTGGAGCAGGTTTTCATATAGTTGTTAAGAATTTGCAAATCTTATTTTGAGAACCCTTTGTGGATATCCTCTGATTCTTTATCTATTGCTGAATGGCACTGTCATATTTTATAAGATTTCATTCATCTATGTCAGTTTAAAAAGTCTGAAAGCAAATTAGCATAATTGCATACAAGGGTGCCGGATGAGTTAAGGTAAAATAATGACAGCTTAAAAGGTACTTTGAGGTTACTGTTATCTTAACCTAAAGGTGTGACCACGATGGTAATGATTTTTGACACACTTGAAAGTCCTCCATTGAGTGAGCTGCACTGGAAAAGGGAAGCCTGTCAGCATTATAATGAGTTGCTATTTGCCTTGCTTCCAAGTAGGGCTTTATCTATTTGGTTTTAATTTGGGTCAACTAAGGCACATATTGCACTTAATTGAAAACCCAAAGTTTATTTCTAGAATTAAGCAACAACTTGGCATATGAGATTCTATTTCTTCTTGTGCTTAATTTTATCCTTGTCAGAGAAGAGTTTGTTTTCGGAATTATTTGTGTAAGAAAGAGACTATCATAAATGGCTACAAACTAAGCCTTGAGCATTACAGAGAGATCAATAAGTTAGTTGAAAATGAAAAAAAGAGCTCTATGTGAAAATGGTCCAGTTTAATAAAGAGGACATTTCAGAGTTGAGGCTATGAAAAAGTAATGTTTTATTATAGAGGTTTTTTTTCATTTTTTCTTTTATCAAATCTCACACTCTTAAGAGACATGCCTTTCCTATTGCTTTTCCTGTCACTGTATTTAATTAAATGAATTTGATTTTTTTCTTGAGTTACTGTAATAGTCAGTCAACAAACATTTATTAATCATCTACTGTACCAGGCACTATGCTAAGCACAAAAAATATGGGGGGAAAAAAAGCAAAAAGTGTCCCTACTCTCAAGGGGCTCATATTCTAATGGGGGAAACAAAATTGAAATAACTAGGAATATACAAGATGTATATAGAATAGATGGAAGACAACCACAGAGGGGATAGCACTAATAGCTGGGGAAACAAGAAAAGGACTCAAACAAAAGGTAAGATTTAGTCTGAGTCTTGAATAAAATAGGGAATCTAAGAGGGAGAGGTAATGAGGAAGAGCACTGTGGGAATGGAGAACAGCTATTGCAAAGGTATGGAGACAGGATAAGAACTGTGTAAAGAGGGGGCAGAGCCAAGATGGCAGAGTAGAAGCAGGACCTCCCCGCTGCTCCTGCTTCCACCCTCCCCAATCCATGTAAAAAGGGGACTCTGAAAAAACTTTGGAGCTGCAGAACTCACAAAATGACACAGAGAAGCTAACCTCCCACTGAGGACAGCCTAGCAGGCCAGCAGGAATCAGCCAGCACAGTGCTCTGGGAGCTGAGCCCAGCCCCACCCCGAGGCTTTAGCCCCAGGGCGGGCCTGACCAGCCCCACCTGGAGGGACTCCAGATCAGCAGCAGCTGTGGCCATTTCCAGATTTATCAACACACAGATATGAAGGACAAAGAGAGAGGTCAGTGAAGTCTGGACTTTGGGATCAGTAAGAGGGAATGTGTGGCTTTTGCCCCCGGGGCGAGAAGCCGGCTGAGGCCCGGCACAGCCAACCAGCTCCAAGTGGCAGCTTCAGCTCTTGGCCTGCAGAGTGTAGGGGGACAAAGCACCAGTCTGAGGGGTAATTGCTCTTGCTTTAACTTGCTTGGATCTGGATTGCAGTCTAGGGTGGAGGTCCTGGGGTGTATGTCCAGCTTGCCAGAGCGTGTGGAGACCTCAGAGAGGGTACCCATCTAATACCTCCGGCAACTGAGAAAACCCCAGCGTTTGGGATGAAAGCTCCCCTGTCTGGTGGCAGAGACCTACTGTGGCAAAAAGCCCAGGGGTCAAGTGACTAAGGGGCGACATGACCAGGCAAAGGAAACAAAGCAGACAGAAGATTCCAACATTAGACTCCTATTTTGGGGACAAAAAAGGAGCAAAGCATGGAATAGGAGAAAGACAGTGAAGTCAGAACTCCTGCACCAAAAGCTTCAAAGGAAAATTCAATCTGGTTACAGGCCATAGAGGACCTTAAGAAGCAGATAAGAGAAGTGGAGGAAAAATTGGGAAGAGAAATGAGAACCATGCAAGAAAATGATGAAATGAGAGTCAACAGCCTGACTGAGGAAAATAACACTTTAAAAAACAGACTGACTCAAATGGCAAAAGAGGCTCAAAAAGGCAATGAGAAGAATGCCTTAAAAAGCCAAATTTGCCAGATGGAAAAAGAATCTCAAAAGCTCAATGAGGAGAATCATGGCTTCAGAATTAGACTGGAGCAAATGGAAGCTAATGACTTTGTGAGAAATCAAGATGCTATCAAACAGATCCAAACAAATGAAAGAATAGAAGGCAATGTGAAATATCTTATGGGAAAAACCACTCAACTGGAAAATAGATCCAGGAGAGATAATTTAAAAATTATTGGACTACCTGAAAGCTATGATCAAAGTAAGAACCTAGAAATCATCCTCCAGGAAGTTCTCAAAGAAAACTGCCCTGATGTTTTAGAACCAGAGGGCAAAATAGAGGTTGAAAGAATCCACCAATCACCTCTTGAAAAAATCCCAAAAAGAAAACTCCTAGGAATATTATAGCCAGGTTCCGGAATTCCCAGATTAAGGAGAGAATATTACAAGCAGCCAGGAAGAAACAATTTGAATATTGTGGAAACACAATCAGGATAACCCAGGATCTGGCAGCTTCTACACTGAGGGATTGAAGGGCTGGGAATATGATATTCTGGAGGTCAAAGGAGCTGGGATTAAAACCAAGAATCACCTACCCAGCAAAACTGAGTATCATGTTCCAGGGGAAAATATGGTCATTCAGTGGAATAGAGGACTTTCTAGCATTCTTGCTGAAAAAACCAGAGTTGAACAGAAAATCTGACATTCAGATACAAGAAGCAAGAGAAACATGAGAAGGTAAACAGGGAAAAGAAATCATAAGGAACTTATCAAAGTTGAATTATTAACATTCCTACATGGAAAAACAATAATTGTAACTTATGAAACTTTTCTCAGTAGTTGAAGGGAATAGAAATGTGTATACACACACACACACACACACACACATATAAGGGTATATGGGCATATGAATAAATATGTGAATGTGTGTATAAATGTTTATAGGTATACATAGATAGAGGGCACAGAACCAATTTTACAGGAAGGGATGAGACTTAAAAGGTGAAATTAAGAGGTGAGAGAGGAATATAATGAGAGGAGATGGGGAGAGACAGAATGGGGTAAACTATCTCATACAGAAGAGGCAAGGGGAAATGTTTACAATGGAGGGGAAGAATAGGAAGGCAAAAGGGAATGGGTCAACCTTATTCCCATTGAATTCGGCTTGAGGAGGGAATGAAATACACACTAAATAGGGTATCTCAACCTCCAGGAGAGTAGGGGGGGAAGGGGATGAGAGGAGGGGTGATGGAAGGGAGGGCAGGCTGGGGGGGG
>NW_027187419.1:68932599-69059669 GCF_028583685.1 Petaurus breviceps papuanus
GGATCAAAGTAGAGAATAGAACAAGTGGGAGGTGGGATAGGAGGGAGGGAAATATAGTCAGTCTTTTACATATATCTACTATGTTATTGTTTTGCATTAGCTACACATGTACATCCTATACTGAACTGCTTATCTTCCCAGTAAGGGTGGGTGACAAGGGAGGAAGGGAATGAATCTGGAATTCAAAGTTTTAAAATCAAATATTCAAATATGTATATATATATATATGTGTGTGTGTGTGTGTGTGTGTGTGTGTGTGTACTATTATCAATACTATTTTACATGTAATTGGGAAATAAATTATACAGGCACTGAGGCATAGAGATCCACTGGAAAAGTAGAAAGGGGTATGGGAGAAAATATGGGAGAGAGAAGATTGGAGGAGGGGATATCCTGTGGGACTGCTATTTTGTGGGGGGTGGGTAGGGGAAAAACGAGGAGAAAATTTGTAACTCAAAATCTGGCGGAAATGAATGATGTATATCAGAAGTTAATAAAGCATTTGAAAAAAAAAAGAACTGTGTAAAGAATAGCAAATTGATTAGGCTAGCTGGATGGTAGAGTATGTAGAGTATGTAAAGCTAATGGAATTGTAAAGGTAGGAAGAGATCAGATTGTAAAGGCAGGGAGACTAGCTGGAAAATTATTGCTGAGGTAAGAAGGGATGAGGGCCTATACTCAGGTGGTGGCTTTGTGAGTAGAGAGAATGGGAGTTGAGATGTTGTGAAGGTATAGATAATAAGCTAAGGAGAAGGGAAATAGTGATTTGTATTTTGGATATGTTGAATTTGAGATGGCTATGAGATATCATGTTTGAGATTTCTAAAAGGCAGTTGTTAGTATAGGATCATCACTCTAGAGAGAGACTAGGGTTGGACATACAGACCTGACAACCAACCACAAAGAAATGACAACTGAATTAATTCATCAAACTAAAGAGATTGTGGGAGAGAATAGAGATTCAAAAGAAGAGGACCCAAGACAGAGCCTTAAAGAACATCCCCATTTATTGAGTGTGAAATAGATGAAGAACCAGGCAAAGGATACCAAAGAATGGCCAAATGGGTAGGAGGAGAAACAGAAGAGGAAAGTTTCATGAAAACTCAGAGAGGAAAGCATATCTAGAAGGTGATTGACTGGATAAATGTTGCAGAGAGGTCAAGAAGAACCAGGACTGGAAAAGGACATTAGTTTGGCAATTCAGAGATCACTAGGAACTTTGGAGAGAACAATTTCATTTGAATGATGAAGTCAGAAGTTAGACTGTATATGGAATGAGAAGGAAGAAGATTTAAAGGAGTAAGAAGAGAGGTAATAGAGGTGCTATTTTTAAAATATCTTTTTTAGAAAGATACCTTTTTTAACAAAAAAAAGGTCTGTTTTGTATCCTTTGAAACCTCCTCCTCCCACTGAAAAATAAAGGGAAAAAACCCTTTGTAACTAATATGCCTAGTCAAGCAAAACAAGTTTCTGCATTGGCCGTATCTCAAAAATATATGTCTCAATCTGCACCCTGAGGCCAACACCCCTCTGTCAGGAGATGGGTAGCATGTTTTGTGTAGATGACTTTCTCAAAGTGTTGGAGACTTTCTCAAAGCCAAAAAGGGAGGAGAGTCATAGGAAGATAGCCAATATTGATGGTAGCAGGATCAAGTGAAGGTTTTTAAAGAGGGGGGAGTCATGAGCATGTTTGTAGGCAGCAAGGGAGAAGCCAATAGACAGAGAGATCGAAGAAAAGACAGTAGAAATATGGTGGGGGCAATCTGTTGAAGACTGCAGAAGGTGTAGGGATCAAAGGTACATGTAGAGAGATTGACTTCAGCAAGGAAAAGGGCCATCTCTTTATCCAAGATAAGAGTGAAGCAGGAGATGGTGAGGGAGCATGTCTGAGTGAGGTGAGGAGATGAGGAGAAAGGGAAACTCTAGCTGAATGGCCTCAATTTTTTTCCAAAAAAAAAAATGTGAGGCAAGATCTTCAGTTGAGAGGGTAAGAAACTTTAGGAGAGCTGAAGAGGAATCAAACACATAATGTGAAGAGTGGGATAGTGAATCAATTAGAGAGGACCAGAATGATTGCTTTGCTGCAGTGAGGGCCCAGTTGAGATTGGTTAGCATAAATCTGCAGCAGACCCAGTCAGCAAATTTTCATGATTTCTTCTAGCTCTGTTTAGCAGCAGGTGAATAGAACTAAAAGAGAAGGATTGTGAGAATAACCAATGGTTGAGATTTGTCAAAGAGTGATCCATGATAGGACAAGTTGCAAAGAAAATAGTACAGAATTGAATTGGTGTTAAGATATGGAAGAGAAAGTGGGAGAAAGACCCAGATGTACAAAAATATTTATTGCAGCTCTTTTTGTGGTGGCAAAGAACTGGAAATCAATGGGATGCCCATAAATTGGGGAATGGCTAAACAAGTTGTAGTATATTAATGTAATGGAATACTATTGTGATATAAGAAATGAAGAGCAGACAAACTTCATCATAACCTGGGGAGACATATAAACTGATGCTGAGTGAAGAGAGCAGAACCAGAACTTTGTACACAATTACAGACACATCATATTGTGATGACTGACTTTGATAGACTGGGCTCCTCTCAGCAATGCAAGGTTATAAGACAACTGCAAAAGACTCATGATGGAAAGGGATATCCACATCCAGAGAAAGAACTACAGAGTCTGAATGTCGATTGAAGCAAACTACTTACTCTCTCTTTTTTGTTTTGTTTCTTCTTTCTCATTGTTCACTCCATTGGTTATAATCCTTTACAACTTGACTAATGTTTAATGTGAAGGCATTTGTAGATCCTATATTTGATTGCATGCCATCATGGGGGAGGGGGGAGGAGATGGAGTGAGAAGAAAATTAGAAACTCAAGGGATTGTGGAACTTAATGTTGTAAACTAAAAGTAAATAAATAAAAAATTTTTTTAAAAAGATATGGAAGAGAGAAAAATATAGCCAGTATAGAAGTGAAAAACTAGGGGAAAACTGAAGGGCAAAGGGAATAGAGGTCATGATTAAAATGAAGAACAAGGTTGGGGGGTCCCAAAGTAAAGAGGAAAACGGAATGATAAAGGATTATGGTGAGATAAAACAATTGTGGAGATCATGAACATGGAAGCTGAACACATACGGATGATGGTAAAATCAAGTGTATGACCATCCCTGTGTGGATATCTGAGATCAAGTGAAAGGAACAGGTCAAGGGAATTGAGTAGATTGGAGACCTAGATAGTTAGCATGTTTGAGGGGGCATCAATATTTATGTTGAAGTCTCTTAGTATGAGGGAAGGAGTTAAGGAGGAAAGACTGAGCCAGGCACTGAACTCATTGAGGAAAAAAGGAGGATGCCTTGGAAATCAATTGACAATGGTCACCAGGATCTTGGTGAACAATCTGGATATTGTGAACCTCAAAGGAAGAGAGGTTGCTGAGTGATGGTGGCAGGGATAGAGGCTGGGAGTGGAAATGGAGAGCAGAGAGGAGTAGTCCAAGCTCCCTCCCTGTGACTAATGAGTCATAAAGATGAGAGAAAGTATAGCTAGGACTGAGCTTGGAGGGAAGTAGTGTCATTAGAATGGAGTCAGTTCTCCTTAGGCCAAGTCAATTCTACCAGCACTTATTAAGTGTTTACTACATACCAGGCACTGGGTTAAGTGTGGAGGATACAAAGAAAGGGGAAAAAAAAACCCCAGCTATCAATGTGCTCATATGCAAACAACTATGGACAAATAAAAACTGCCAAGGATAAAGTGGAGATAATCTCAGAGAAAAGGAGCTATGATTTAGGAGGATTAAGACAGTCTTCCTGGGGGCGGACTCAGGATGGCAGAGTAGAAACAGGACTTCCTCACAGATCCGGCTCCCACCTCCTCCAATACATGTAAAACATGATTCTGAACAAACTTTAGAGCCACAGAACCCACAAAGTAACAGAGAGAAACAAATCTCCTGCTGAAGGAAGCCCAGCAGACCAGCATGAAGGGTCTATTGCAGGGTGCTAGGAGCCAAGGGCAGTCCTGTCTGAGCTGTGGTTTTATCCCCAGGGCAGCTAGAACAGACTTCATGAGACAAAATCACCAGCAGCTGTAGCAGTTTCTAGACTTCTCAATCCATAAATGCCAAAGACAAAGCAAAACGTCAGTGTGGAACTTGGTTGGTCCAGGGGAGGATAGAAGAGTGCAGTCCAGCTGCTACCCCCATAGTGAGAAGCAGAGGAGGCATGGTGGCTGCAGCTGCTGCCACATGGCTGCTTCTAGAGCTCCTGGCCTGCAGATTGTAGAGGGGTCAAAAAACCATTCAGAAACTAATAGCTCTTGCTTTGACCTGCTTGGATCTGGATTGCAGTCTTGGTGGTCCTGGGGTGTGTGATCTGTGAGCCAGAGCATGTGGGGCCTGGAGAGAGGATGCCCATCTAATAGCTCTGGCAGCTGCAAAAACCCCAGTGATTTGGGACATAGCTCTCCATTCTAGAAGCAGAGTTCTACCATGGGAAAAAGCTCAAAAGTCAAGTAATTGGCTGCCAACATAAGCAAGCAATGGAAGCATGAACAGACAATAAAATCCTTTTTTGGGGACAAAAAGGATCAAGGCATGGAGCAGGAGGAAGACACTGAAGTCAGAACCCCTGCATCAAAAGCCTCCAAGAAAAATATGAATTGGTTACAGGCCATGGAAGAGCTCAAGTAGGATTTTGAAAATCAAGTAAGAGAAGTGGAGGAAAAATTGGGAAGAGAAATGAGAATGATACAAGAATATCATGAAAAGTGAGTCAACAGCCTGCTAAAGGGTGACCCAAAAAATACACTGAAGAAAATAACACCTTGAAAAAAATGGACTAATTCAAATGGCAAAAGAGGCCCAAAAAGCCAATGAGGAGAAGAATGCTTTAAAAAGCTGAATTTGCCAGACAGAAAAGGAATTCCAAAAAGTCACTGAAGAGAATAACTCCTTCAAAATTAGATTGGAGCAATTGGAAGCTAATGACTTTATGGGAAATCAAGATACTATAAAACAGATCCAAACAAATGAAAAAATAGAAGGCAATGTGAAATATCTCATTGGAAAAACCACTGACCTGGAAAATAGATCCAGGAGAAAGAATTTAAAAATTATTGGGCTACCTGAAAACCATGATCAAGAAAAGAGCCTAAACACCATCTTTCAAGAAATTATCAACCAAAATTGCCCTGATATTCTAGAACCAGAGGGCAAAATAGAAATGGAAAGAATTCACCAATTGCATCTTGAAAAAGATCCCAAAAAGAAAACCCCTAGGAATATTATAGCTAAATTCCTGAGTTCCCAGGTCAAGGAGAAAATACTGCAAGCAGTCAGGAAGAAATAATTTGAGTTCTGTGGAAACATAGTCAGGATAACACAAGACCTAGTAGCTTCTACATTAGGGGATCAAAGGGCTTGGAATATGATATTTCAGAGGTCAAAGGAGCTAGGACTAAAACCAAGAATCACCTACCCAGCAAAACAGAGTATAATGCTACAGGGAAAAAATATGGTCATTCAATGAAATAGAGGACATTCAAGCATTCTTGATGAAAAAAACCAAAGCTAAACAGAAAATTTGGCTTTCAAATACAAGAAGCAACAGAAGCATGAGATGGTAAACAGCAAAAAGAAATCATAAGGAACTTAACAAAGTTGAATTATTTACATTCCTACATGGAAAAATGATCATTGTAACTCATAAGACTTTTCTCAGTATGAAGATAGTTGAAGGGAATATATATGTGTGTTTGTGTGTGTGTGTGTATATATATATATATATATATATATATATATACATATATATGTATGTATCTTTATACAAATATATGTGAGTGTGGGCATTTGTATGTTCATGTATACATAGACAGAGGGCACAGGATGAGTTGAATATAAAGGAATGATATCTAAAAAATAAAATTAAGAGGTGAGAGAGGAATTCATTGGGAGAAGAAGAAAGGGGGCAATGGATTAGGGTAAATTATCTCACATAAAAGAGGTAATAGAAAACTGTTACAATGGAGGGGAAGAGCAGGAAGGTGAAAGGGAATAGGACAACCTGATTCTCATTGAATTTGGCCTAAGGAGGGAATAACATACACACTCAATAGGGTATCTTGCCCTATAGGAAAATAGGGGGGTAGGGGATAAGAGTGGGGAGGATAGAAGGGAGGACAGATTGGGGAAGAGGATAGTTACTGTGCTTCCCTGATAATAAGACACTGTCTTATTAATTTTTTTGGAAAGAAAAACACCAGAGGGCTTATTTTCAGGGGAGGGCTTATGTTGTCCTGCCTCAGCTCTCCTCCGCGGCACTGCTCTCAATGGCGCCAGCAAGCAAATCACTGGGGAAGAACAGGATGACACACTCACTCCTGCAGCTCTGATTGGATGCAGCTCGGAACGCGGCGTGCGTTTCACGGGGTGGGGGGGGACGGTGCATACAGAGGGTACTGTAATGTAGTGTGTAGCGCAGGGGATCACCTTCACTACAGTAGGAATCTCAATAGGGCTTATTTTCAGGGGAGGGCTTATTTTAGAGGAATCTTACACAGTAAGGGGAGGGCTTATTTTCGGGATAGGTCTTATTATCGGGGAAACACAGTAGAAGCAAACATTTTTGAAAAGGGATGGGGTCAAAGGAGAAAACAGATTAAGTTGGGGGCAGGATAGGATGGAGGGAAATATAGTTAGTCTTTTACAATACAACTACTATGGAAATGATGTGGGTAGCATGTACAACCTAATATTGAATTGCTTATTTTCCCAGTGGGGATGGGTAAGAAGGGAAGAAGGGAAAAATATCTGGAACTCAGAGTTTTAGAAACAAATGTTTAAAAATTTGGTTTTGTTTTTTTTTTACATGCAACTGGGAAATAAGACATACAGGTACTAGGGTATAGAAACCCATCTTGCTCTACTAGAAAGTTAGGAGTGGTGGTGAAGGGGGGGGATATAAGAGAGAACAGATTGGGGGAAGGAGTATTCCGTAGGGTTGCTACTTTGTAGTGGGGGATAGGGGAAAGACAGGGAGAGAAAAAACTGTAACCCCAAATCTGGTGGAAATGAATGTTGAAAACTAAAAATAAATAAACTTTTAAAAAAAGACAGTCCCCCTGAAGAAGGTTAGACTTTAGGTGAAACCTGAAGGAAGCCAAAAAAGCCAGGAGGCAAAGCTGAGAAAAGAGTTCCAGCCATGGAAAATAGCCAGTGAAAACACCCAGAGTCAAGTGATGGTACATTATGTGCAACTAGTACTGAGGTCAGTGTCTCTGGATTAAAGAGTATATGGCAGGAAGTGGGAAGGAGGGTAAGATAAAGACTGGAAATGTAGGAAGGTTTGAGTGAGTATCAAAAGATGAAAGGAGGAAGAGATTTAAAATAAAAGAAATTTTGTTAATTGTGGAACAGGAATTCCATAGGACACAGAGGAAGGGGCAGACATACCTGAAGAAGAATATTGATGAGGGTTAGGGTTGAGATAGATGAGAGTAAGAGAGTGGACAAGTTAGATTGAGGAACAGGATTTGTACATTCATAGCCAGAGGTTCAGAATTACTGGGATGGGTAAAGTATCATTATTGATGAGTGAGGCTAGGCAGAACAAAGTTTGGAGAAAGATCTAAGCATGAGGTTGGACTGTTTGAGGTCTAATCTTGAAGTTCACCCTCCTGGCAGATAGGGATATTGCATCCTGTGAAATCCAAAAAGGACTGCTTTGTAATAGGCAGAAACAGGCAGATTTATATATGCATGGTGTGCTGAAGCCAATTTGCATAGAGAGCAAATTGTTAAATTTTTAGTGTGTGTATTTATATCTCAGAAATCAACAGACTCTATAAATCAGCATTTGACTTATTGTTTTCTTGATTACCTAGACTTGAGAAATTGATGGAGATAATAATTAAGAATGCAAATTAAACTTAAAATATGCTGTGGTCACCTTCCTCCCCTCAAGCCCCACCTAGTTGTTAAACATTTACTAGCCCAGTCCTGGGTCTAGAACCCTGGTTAGAAAGCAAGGGGTCTCCCTTGTCTTGGAAAAAGTTCTGAGTGGGTGAGAGAGGGCAATGATAACCCCCTCCCCTACACACACACACCTCTTACCCCCACCCTCCATTTCTCACCCAAATTGTGAGGTAGGAGCAGGCCTGGGAATCAGGCAGAGACACCAGGAGTCACTCAGGGTTCACCTAAAAGAAGCAGTAATGGAGCTAGGAGTCTTACACCTTGGTGTGCACTGCATCCTGAGGCTGGAAGTGGTCTTGGCTCAGGGACAAAAGGGAAGATGCAGGCACTGATGTATTAGATAAAGCATTAAATTTGGTTTCCAGAAGACCTTAGTTTAAATTGTATTTCAAACATTTACTACCTATGTGATTCTAGACAAGTCTTTAAACAGTCACCTCTAGCTTACTCATCTATAAAATTGGATTATAATAGCATCTACCTTACAGGGATATTGTGAGGACCAAACAAAATCATATGTGTAAAGCATTTTGTAAACCTTAAGTTACTGTATAAATGTTACCTATTATTATTGCTGCTGTTATAATAGTAATAATAATTATTTTTATAATTATTGTCATCAGTAACCATTTGCACCTCCATGTGTTCTGGCAATCTTATCCATACCAAAGTTGTATTTACCAGGGATATATAAGTATAAGAGGTGATCCACTAGATTAGATTGTGAGCTCCTTGAAGGTAGAGACTATCTTTTATCTTTCTTTGTATTCTTAGTACTTAGCATAGTGCTTTGTAGTGGTAGATGATGCTTAATAAATACCTATTGACTGATACAATCCTTGTTGGTTTATGTAATATTAGCCTCTTAAAATTCTGCTGAGGCAACATGAGAAAAGAGAGAGAACAGAACTTTGGTAGTGGCAGGGCAGCATGACTATGGTACTCTGGATCCATGGGGTTCAGGACTCTGTGTTCTGCCAAAGAGCTGCCCATTTGGGGAAAAAACAGCATGTGGATTGTTTGTTTCAACTCAAGGCATCTCATGTGTCTCTGAAACAGGTAACATGGAGCTGCAAGATCTGTGCATAGTTGTCCCCATTTATAAGTGATGTGTGATAACTCAGTGCCTTCATGTTCAGTGGCAGCTACGAATATTAGGAAGAAGAGAAGGTCCATTGAGCATATGGGGCTATAGAGGCTATTTGTTATTTTTCACACTGCATAGAGCTGGATACTGAAAGGGAAACAGGTTCTCCTGCTCCAAGGGAAGGTAATGGTGATTCTCAAGATTCACCTAGAGTCAGAAGATGAGAAGATGAACACTGGTGCAGGGAGGTTCCTTGAGGAGGGGTTGGGCTGGGAGGTAGTCGTCTGTCAAGCTAGTGTGGATAAGATGGATTCCCAGAGCATGTATCTGGGACATGTTAGAGAGTATTCCTACAACATACTTTTGTTGATTCAAATGATATCAATAGATATTGTCAAAATAAACCTAGAAAATACTGCTAGGGATTATAGTCATGGCCAAGAAACTGAAGACCTTAGGGTCATATGTAGTACTTGGAGTGTTTCTTAAGAATTAATTCAGGACCTTCAGGGAGAAAAAGGTGTATTTGGGAATGGAATAGATGGTTAAGAAGATGGCATTTGAGAGATTTAGATTTGGGGACTATGACTTACGATGAACAACAAGTTTTTGAACAAGGAAGGAGTATATTTAGTAGGGGCCAGTAAACTGTAGTTTATACTGTTTTGGTATATAGCAAAAGAGGCAATAAAACTGTGATGGCAAGAAGGGTACATATGTGGTTATTTACACTAGAGGAATGGCTTCTACTCTACCATATAGCTCTTTCCTTGAAAAAATAACCGCAGATGTGGTCTGATCAGGCACAGTCCAGAAGGACTGATATGTAAATGCTCTATCTCTATTGATGAATTCTAATTTTGTATGGGCATTTTTTGCTACTAGTCATACTGTTGATTCATATTGTACTTGCAATCTACTAAAACCTCCAAATTTTTTTCTCATGAAATACTGACTAACTATGTCTTGTTGGAACTACTATGTTGTGATAGGTCACAGCTAAGCCTCTATAAATTGCCTGAGTTTGAACAGGCCTTGTGACATAGAAACTCAAGAGGGAAATCCCTAGGTTGTTGAGTTGAAGTTACAAGTGATTTGGGATTTAGGGGATGCTTCTGACCTACAATTTCTGCCACAGAGACAGATACCACAGAAAAATTTCTTCATCTCATGTATAATGGAAGTTTTTGCACTGGTGAAATGGTTCTTGGCATCTCTCTGACTCCATTAAAAATATATATTGAGGAAGCTTTTCACTTTCTCAGACTTTCTTCCTCTTTTCAGAGAAAAAGACGTACAAGGGAAGATCTTGGTACTCAACTCAACTGAACAAGAAGCAGAAACAGAACTTCCAACATGTATTATGGCCCTGTTTATGACAATTTTAGCCTTATAAGCTCAGCAAATTTTCTTTATTTGGGTTAAGTCTTTTACATCACTTTAGTACTTGAGGTTAAGATATTTCCCAGCAGTTGCTCATTACATGTATTTGTGAAGTTGATTTTTTTTTAAATTGCAGGATTTTATACTTACCTCTGTTAAACTTAATAGTTTTTAATTCTGCCTATGGTTCTAGCCTGTTAAAATGTTTTTGGATGTTGGCTCTGTTATCCATGATAACTATCCCTCCAAGGTTTAGGTCATCTACAAATTTGATAAGGATGATATTTATGTCCTCATCCAAGTCACTGATAAAAAAATTCATCTTCATTATTGTTCTCTCTTCATAATGAGAGGAGATAATAAAATTAATGACCTCAGATACCATGTAAAATATAAAATTCTAGATAATAAGATATCTTAGTGGAGGATATAACTGGAAGGATGTGATTTATGACTTGAATATAATATCTATGGAAGGACATAGCTTATTTAAAAGGAATAAAGAGATTAAAGGGGTAGCAGAATAACACTGTATAGCAGGAACATATATGCACAACAAACACATGCACTGTATTGGGAAAGTAGAGTGGAGAATATTTGGGTAAAAACAAATCGGGAGAGAAACAGAAGCTGTATTGTGTTGTGAGTCTACTATAGACATTCTAGACAAAAGGAGCAAAGGAATGATGAGTCCCAACGAGATAATAAATGAGATATAAGGGCAGGAGTTAGTAGTAATGGAGAAATTCAAGTATCTAGATACCCAGTGGAGCTCTCTAAATGTAAAAAAGGCTTAAAATAAATTCTTGATTTGCCTTAACGGTAAATGCATTTTTCAAAAGGTAGAGGAAGTAATAGAATGAACTTTTCTTTTAAATCTGATTATGATATAGAAGGAGAAACTGGTCACTAAAGAAGAAATAACAGGAACCTTGGAAGAAAAGTGGCCATTCCATCTTTGGAATGTGCTTTCTGCTTTCCTTTTCTTCATAAGGCTTAGTGGGGATACTTCTTTCTCTTATCGAGGTTGATTAGTAAAGACTGACTCCTCTTTCTTTGTATCCGTGGCACATATGTAGGTACTTAATAAATGCATCAGGAGGGAGTCACTGACCTCCCAGAGTATTGTATCTATTTCCCCAAATTCTGTTAGTTGGTGTGCCTGCGAAGTTAGGTCAAGAACCAAAACCCAATCTAGGAATCTGGCTCAGATTCTTTCCCATATTAAGTTGAAAGCAACAAAGCCTCTGACTTTTATGCTATATTACAGCCATAGACAAACCTGTATCATACTCACATCCCTATACTCACATACTGTGAATTAAGCAGTGCAACCCTTATGATCCCAAATTTGCAGTTGATGAAAGTGAAGCTCAGAGACTTTGTGATATACTTATAGTCACTAATAGTCAGAGGCAGGCCTCGCCTATTTCCTAATTTTAACCTGGCCCTACAGGATCTCTCTACTGTGTTCCCACTAAAGCAGTGCCTTCCTCAGGGGTTTCTTAAGCTATGGACTCCTCTTCCTCACTTAGTAGGATTCTTGTTCAAGGTGCGAATGAGGTAGGGAGTTTTCAAGAAAACTCAGAAAATTAGAGAGTGAAAGTAAGAGGTAAGGAAGGAAAAAACCACAAACAGAATGGCAAGGCTTATACTTGCTGAGGAGAAAAATATCACCTCTACTCTAATGCCACAGGGAACCTGTGACAATAAAAACAGAGAACAACAACAATAACACAAAACCCCAGCCTTCCATGAATATTACTTATGACTCCCTTTACTAGCGGGCTCCCTCACCACTTAACCTTCTGGGCCATCACTGCCAACTAAGCTTTTCTGTTCTAAATAATATAGTATTTTGTTCAACTAGTACTTTCTTTGTTAATGTTGGAAAGGCTATGGGAAGATGGGTAACTAATATAATGTAGGTGAAGCTGTGAAGTGGCCCAACTATTCTGGAAAACAATATGGAATTTTGCAAGAAAAATCATTAAACTGTATGCCCTTTGATTCATTAGCCGCTAAGCCTATATTTCAAGGAAGTCAAAGAAAAATAAGAAGGTCCTATAAGTAACACAGTATTCATAGCAACACTTTTTTGTGGTAGTAAAACACTAAGGATAATACACAGGGAGCCCATTTATGGGGGAATATCAAATGGAGTTAAAATTAGAAGTGAACTGGGTAATTGAGAAAAAAAAAACTGTGGCAAGTTTCTAGATAAGGTCTCATATCATATATATATATATATATATATATGTATGTGTGTGTATGTATGTATGTATGTATGAAACCAATTCAAATTAATAAAACCAAGAACCATTCCCCAACAGATAAATGGCCAGAGGTAAGGAACAAGCAGTTTTCAAAGGAAGAAATACAAGTCATCAAAAATCATGTGAAAAAATTATCTACATCACTATTAATTAGAAAAATATAAATTAAAGTAATTTTGAAGTTTTACCTCATGTTCACTGGAATGTCATAGATGACAAAAGAGGAAAATGACATGTTGGAAGGACTTCGGGAAAATTGGCACACTGGTACACTGTTGGTAGTTGTGATTTGTTCTGTGAAGTTTCAATTCAGTCATAGGGATGTACTTGAGGACCTAGAGGGTCACATGTGGCCTTGAGGCCACAGGTTTCCTACCTCCAGGACTCTAGCTGCTCTAGAAATTTCATGATTTGGAACTATGTCTCCAAAGTTACTAAGCTATGTATGAAGTGATCGCACTATACCACTATTAGGCTAATATCCTAAAGAGACGAAAGAAAGAAGAAAAGAACCCATGTGCACAAAAATACATATAGCAACTCTTTTTAGTAGCCAAAATTTGGAAACTAAGGGGGTGTCCTCCTATTGGAGAACAGCTAAACAAACTGTGGCATATCAGTATAACAGAATATCATTGTGTCCTAAGAAATGAAATAGACAATTTCAGATGAAACTGGGAAGGCCTTTAGGAAGTGAGGCAGATTGAACTATATAAAACTAGGATAACAAGTTATACAGTAAAAACAACATTCTCAAGAAAAATAACTTTGAATGACTTATCACCTAAATAATAAACGAGTCCAGAATACTGAAGATGAAACACACTACTTACCTACTGCCAGAGATAAGATGAACATAAAATGGGAAGAGATACATACATTTCCTGGTGTGGCCAATGTGGAAATTTTGTTTTGCTCAACTATATGTGTTTATGATAAAGTGATTCTTTTTTCAAAATTATTGTTGTTTTTGATAGATAATGGAAGGACAGGCTATAAATTAATGCAAAAAAATTAAAAGTTTATTATTTTAGAAAAAGAAATGTGTGTGAAAGGGGGCAGAGTGGGAATGAATATGTAATATAGCATAAGCTATTCAATACTGTCATATTGTCCACCAGTTTTACTTGTTTCCTTTTATCATAAAAGAAATTAGGAGGAAGATATGGAATGCAGAACATCAAGAAAGTACTATAAATTAAATAATAAAAGGCATTTATAAAATTTAATAATTTTGGATTGTAATTATTTAAATTTAAACAATTTTAACACATTGACATCATAATAACTCATTTATTTCATCCAAGTCTTTATCTTTTGTGTGTTCATTCATTTCCATTTAATTTTTTTATATAGAAATAGATAGTTATATAATCTACTCTATTCTTTTATTTGCATTTTTGCCCTCTGCATTATTCCAAAAGGAAACTTCCACATTTCTTTACATTTTTACATTTGTCAATCTTAATTGCATTATTCCATTCTATTATTCATACCAATAATTGATCTCAACTTCTAAATATTATTTTCTTAGTACTCATCTTGTAAGCCTTTTGGAAGGCAATAAATTAAAAATTTATTAAGTGCTGTTATGTTCCAGGTATTGTGTTAAGTGGAAAAGTTTTTCTACAGTTTTTGACCATTTTGACCCTCTCATCCTGTATACATTCTTTCCCTAATTATCTCCCAAGACCATGCTCTCTCCTGTTTCCTCTACATTCTATCTGCCTGCTCCTTATCCAACCACAGAGAAGGTTTGCTATGGGTTTTCTAGGAAGCAACTTATATGAAAAAGATGAGGGGGTCTGAATGAATTTCACCACCAAATGATTAAAAAAAGTGATATCCCAGCTTTTCAAAACTAATGATATTCTGGACTATATTGAGAGAAGCTTAGTATTCAAAATGTGGTTGGTGAAGGTCTAGACGCTCTGCTTTGTTCTGGTCAAACCATATCTGGAGTGTTACATTTAGCGTTGAGCATTGTTCAGCTGGAGAACGTTCAGAAGAGGGCAATGAGAGTAGTGAAAGAAGACCTTGATATTATGAAATATGAAGATCAATTGAAGGAACTGATGATAAGAAGACTTAGGAGAGCCATGACAGCTATTTTCAAATATCTGAACAACTGCTGTATGGAAGCAGGGATAGACTTATTTTGCTTGACTCCACAGGGTCAGAAATAGCAGTAATGGGTTGAAATTGCTAAAGCAAATGCTAGTTTGATATTATAAAAAAAAACTTTTTCATAATGATTTATTCAAAAGTGGAATGGGCTCCCTTGGAAAGTAGTGGTTTCCTCTGTACTGGAAGTCTTCAAGGAAAAAGTTTGATGACTGCTTGTCAGGTATGTTATAGAAAGGATTGAACCAGAGGACCTCTATAATCCATTTTAACTCTGAGATTCACGCCTTGTGAAGTCTTCTTACACATCATCTTTTGCATCAATCCCTTTATCTCTACTAACATGGCTGCTACCCTCATTCAGGACTTCATTATTTCTCCTCTTGACTCTTATAATGATCTCCTAATTGGTATCCCTTCCACCAGTATCCCCTGTCTCAAATCTATCCTCCATATAGCTGCTGAAATAATCCCCGTCAAGTATAGGTTTCACTTTGGAAGTTTGGAAGATCTGGGTTCCAATGCTTCCTTTAGACACTTTCTAGCTACATTCTCCTGTGAAAGTAACTTAAACTCTTGGTGATTCATGCTCCTCATCTGTAAAATGAAGGGGCTGAACTTGAGGGCCTCAAAAGTCTCTTCCAACTTTGTCTATGATCTTATGAATATCCCAGTTCCTTGATAAAAAAATTTTCAGTGGCTCCTTATTATTTCTAGAATGAGACAGAAACTCCTCAAAGAGGAATGCCAGAGGCATTCAAGGCCTTTAATAGGCTGGCTCCAACTGGTTTTTTGAGTCTTGTTTCATCTGACTCCCTTTTTCAACCAGAGTGAGGGAAGGGCTGTAGGGGTAGGAGAAATTGAGGGCATGTGAGCTTCTGAGTTGATTTCATCAAGTCTAGCCTCTGACAGTACTAAGTTATGTAACCATTGGGCAAGTCACCTGACCTCTCAGTGACCCAACAATTCCCTGAGATTTTAAGTTAAAGATAAATAGCTGATCTGCATCAGTGGAAGGAATTTCCATACTAGGAGGCCCTACACAGATTAAATCACAATTGTGGCCCAAAGTATATACATACACATGCATAGAAATACATATATACATACACACATATGTATTAGGATATTAGGATTGAAGATGGATGTAGTTGATATTTTAATAATGTTTCTTTTTTTTAATGTTGCTCTCTATCTGGACTTAAAACAGACATAAATTTTCTGCCTAGGCATAAGTGGCAATAACCATATTGTTGTTTTGCTAGCTTTGTTCTAGAAACAAATGATCTATAGAGGGCAGGAATTAAAGTGTGACTACTCTTTATAAGAAAAGAATTATATTCAGAAATATTCTCCAAACTTAAAGCATGAAAAGAATCTAGTTATTTTAATAAGATACCCGAAGTCTAACTCAATTTGTGAAATGTCCCCACCTCCATGCCATAATGAAGCACTGGAATAGGGGTTCTTAACCATTTTTGTGCAATTGACCTCTTTGGCAGTCTAGAGAAGCCTATGGATGTCTCCTCAGAATAATGTTGTTAAATGCATAAAATAAGACACATAGGGTTAAAAATGAAACTAATCATTCTGAAATATAGTTATCAAAATATAGTTTAAAACAGGTTCACAAACTTCAGGTTCAGAATCTAGAAAAGACTTCTGCCACCCTAGAAGAGGGCAATTTTATATGCAAATATTAAACATCATTATTTTTATCGTCACTTTATTCTCATCTAGCTTTGTTTTTCTGAAGTCATCAACATTGCTTCTCCTGAAGGTTCCTCCCTGTGGATGAATAGAGCATTTATAAATTAAGGCTGCCTAAGACAGCCATGAAATCTTTCTTTTCCTCTCTTGCAGCTAAGGCCATGACCATTAAGGATGGTGATGGTCCAGGGGTAGCTTCCTTCTTGGTAGCTGGGACTTGCTATGGGTATGCTGGAGTAGTAGGATCCCTGCTGGCAGGTATCTAAAAAGGAATTCACTTCCCTGCTTCAAAATCCTAAATCCTGTATTCAGGTGGTGTTAATTGATGCTTAGGCACTGGTTCTTGAATGAATTGTTCTCATAATCTCAGCAAGCTCCACAGGCATTCTCCTTAGTTCGGACAAATGCTGAAATGTATTTCTTGATTGCATCCCCCATATCTCTCCATGTTGCAGTTTCAAAGTGTTCCTGTTAGATTGCTTCTTCTATGGCAGGGCTACTTATTATGTAATGTAGAGTCAGAGAGGTAGAAGTGATATTTAATGATTCCTTGCAATAATATGAAATGGAATGTAACATTTAACATTCTATTCTTTCTCATATTTTTAAACTTGACTTGACACTAGAGGTACTCTTAATATGCTTTCCCTTGTCTCTCTAATCAGAGAACATAGATCTCAAACCTAATTACATGCAGCTAGGTAGTTCCAGGATGTTTACTTATTCATGCTTTTATTGGATGTATCCATTTCCAATAGCTTTTGGGTGTCATTATAGATGTAATAACCCCTAGGTGTTAGTAAAATTGCTGCTTTATGCTTAGGTTAATATTGCTTCTGGATATAATGTATTCCCTGAAATAATCCATAATGATATTGGCCACATAAACTAACATTTGTATATTAAGACCTTAAGGCATTGTCAATTTTAGAAGTTTTTTAAAAAGATATCCTTTTAACCTAAGTGCTTTGTTTAAAATGGTCTGACATTACTTGACGTATAGCATAAGAAGTAAGTCTGTCCAATGCATTAATTATTCACTACACACAGCTAATTGGTGACCAACCAGTAGGCTAGTGAGGCTACCCTGGAGAAGTCGGGAGCACCAGCACATTTAAAATAACTTTATAAATACTTCTAAGTCTCTTGTCTGGAGCTCCATTGGCCAAGTGAATTTTATTTGTCTTTGCCTGTCCTCCCATTTATTTTTTCCCCTGAGTCTGGCTTCTCAAGTTACTAATGATCTAATTGCCAGATCTAACAGCCTTTTCTCAGTCTTCATTCTTCTTGACCTCTCTGCAGGCTCTGACACTACTGATCACCCTCTTCTCCTTTATACTCTTTTCTCTCTGGGTTTTCAAACAGTATCTCTCCTGGTTCTCCTCCTACCTATCTAACTGTTCGTTCTCAGTTTCATTTGCTGAGTCTTCATCTAGCTCATGCCCGCTAACCATAAATGTCCCATATGCTCCTGTCCTGGGCCCTCTTTTCTCTATATATACCATTTTACTTAGTGCATATCAGTTACAATGGATTCAACTACTATCTTTATACTGATGATTCTCAAATTTATCTATCCATTTCTAACTTTTCTGCTGACCTCCAATCTCACATTTCCAATTAGACATCTTGAACTGAATGTCATACAGGTATCTTAAATCCACAATGTTTGAAACAGAGCCCCAAACCTTTCCATCTTCTTAACTTCTATACTACTGTTAAGGTCACCATCATCCTACCAGGTTTACAACATAGGTAACATCATTGACTCCTCACATTCTCTCAACTCTGATATCAAATATATTGCCAAAGTATGTCAATTTTTTCTTCATAGCACCTCATATACCGCCCTGATACAGGCCCAATAGCCTACTGGCTGGTCTGCTAAACGCAAGAATCTCCCTACTCCAATCCATTCTCCACTCAGTTGTCAAAGTGGTTTTCCTAAAGCAAGGATCTGACCATGTCACCATCCTCCCCCATCTAATCTGAAAATCAGATTATGAGCTTATATAGAACAACACTTTACATTTCTTATATCTCAGGGCTTAGCACAATGCCTGGCACACAGCAGATGCTTAAATAATGTTTACTGACTGATTGACTTATCTTCATGCTAATTTCATCCTCTAAATGATGGAAGAACCAATAAGGGGAAACTATTCTGGATCTGATGCTCACTAACAAGGAAAAACTGGGTTCTAAAAACTGGAAATAATAAGAATTCTGGAAGGCAGTAACCACTTCCACTTAGATTTTGTGAAGGACAGGAAATCTAGGCATAGCATGATATGCAACTTAGATTTTTGGAAAGCAGATTTCAAAGGTTTTGGAGGAAGGATAGGTAGAGACCAATAATTCTATAAAAGGGAATTCAGCCCAAGTGGGATAAGAAATGCTTAAGAATGAAATTCTAAAGACATGAAGGGAAATAATTCCAAAGAAAAGGAAAAATTGAATTTCCCCCCTGAAGATAAATGTGGAAACTTATCAATCAACTTAGGTTTTCAAAAGGAAGATAGAAGATAGAAGAGGATTAATATAATAAGATCATAACATGGTCATGTAAAATAGTATCAGGAGTGCTAAAGCTCAAAATGAGCTGACGTTGGCAAGGGAAACTAAGGACAATAAAAAGATATTTTTAAAAAAGTTTTATTGGAAGGAAAAGGAGAAAAAAGCTGGAAGGGTCAGCTAAAACAATGAACAATAATAGAACCTGGATCCAAAAAGATATTAAAAGTCTACAACTGTAGAATGAATCTATTAAGATGGAATTTGACAGAAATAAATGAAAAGTCTTGCACTTGAGTATTAAAAAAATCAACTTCACAAGATAAAATGGGGGAGGCATGATTAGACGGTGGTTATTCTGAAAAATATCTGGTGTTTTAGTGGAATGTAAGCTTACTATTAGTCAGCAGTATGATGTGGCAGCCAAAAAAATGGGATTTCGAGTTGCACTAAAAGAGATATACTTTCTAGGAATACAGAAATGATAGTTCTAATATATTCTGCCTTCTTTAGGCCTCATATGTAATATCATTTTCATTTTGGAACATCATACTTTAGGAAGGACTCTGATTATATGGAAAGTGTCCAGAAAAGTGCAACAAGGATGTCAACATCTTTGAGGGCCGAGTCCATGCCATATAGAGTGGCTAGAAAGAACTGGGAATGTTTAACCTGGAGAAGAGGAGACCCAGGGGTTACATGATAACTGCGTGTAAGCATTTTAAAGAATTCCATGTTAAGGAAAGATTCAACTTGTTTTGTATGGCCCTAGTAAGTGTCTGAGTTTGGATTTGAATTCAGGTCTTCCTAATTCTAGGCCTAACACTCTATTGATTGTGCCACCCATGTCAGGAAAAACTTCCTAACAATTATCATTGCTCCAAAATGGAATGGGGTTGTCTCAAGAGGTGGTGGGATTCTCATGTATAGAGGACTTTAAGCAGAAGCTGTATTACCACTTGTAATATATATTGGTGTGGGTTGAACTATACAGCTGCTGAGGTCCTTTCCAACTCTCATGTCTATGATTGAGTACCATTTTGTTTTATGAAAATATATAAAAGTATGATATTATCAACATTTGTATACATTTTTTTTTTAAGTTTACAAAGCCCTTTCCTATCTGTGTGGCAGGACATGCAAGTATGTCCATTGAAAAGAGGAGAAAAGTGAGACTTAGGCTAAACTGTGAGACCTGAGTCACACAACTAATAAGTATCAGAGGCAGGATATGAACCCAGGTTTCTTAACTCCAAGAATACACCATCCCCATAAAAAATATGTTCTCTATCTCATTTTATATTTGTCTTTGTCATTCTTTTCTCTATATACATTTTCCCTTGGCAATTTCATTCAATCCAAGGAGATCAATTACCATCTCTGTGTAGATGACTCCCAAATATATCTTCTCAATTGACTTCTGTGCTTTATATCCATATTTTCAATTGCCTATAGTCCTAAATATAAAACTCAACAGGTCCAAATTTTATGTCACCTATCTCTGTAAACCTTTTTTTTTATATAATTTTATTTGTTTTCAGTTTTCAACATTCACTTCTATAAGATTTTGAATTCTAAATTTTCTCTCCCTCTGCCTCATCTTCCTCAAGATGGCATATATATACAATGATTTAAACATATTTCCACATTATTTATGTTGTAAAGAATAATTAGACTCTGTAAACCTTTTCTACCTTGAGTTCACAATTTTTGTTCATGTTGTCACTTTTCATTTTTGTAATTCTGAGATTATAGCACAATGCTTTGTACGTAGTAAGAGCTTAGTAAATTCAAGTCAAGTCTACAAGCATTTAATAAAGCAACTATTATATGGCCAGCCAGACACTTTGCTAAGCTCTGGATATACAAAGAAAGGTGGGGGAAACAGTCATAGCTCTCAGGGAGCTCATAGTCTAATGGGGGAGAAAACGTAAAACAACCATGTACAAAGATTTATACAGGATAAATCAATGGATAATCAATAGAGGGAAAGCACTAAACTTAAGGAGGACCAGGAAAGATTTCTTACAGAAGGTGGGACCTTAGCTGAGACTTAAAGAAATCGAAGAAGTCAGGAGATAAGGAGGGAGAACATTCCAGGCATGGGGGACAACCAGTGAAAATGGCTGAAGTTGGGAAATGGAGTGTTGGATATTGAATTGTCAAACTGAATCTTTGACTTCTTTTGCTCCCTCTCCTCTCATATTAAACAAATTATAAGGTTGTATTGATTCAGTCTCCATGATATCTCTCAAACTCATCCCCTTTTTTCTATTTTCACATTTATTACACTTGAGTCAGCCCTTTGTGTTTGTTTCATACCTCTACTAGACTGATTGGAACTGCTCCTCAAGGACAGAAACTGTATCTGATCTAACCTTTGATTGTATCTTGAACCTCTCCACATCTGGTATGCTATTCTACACAAAGTAGGTGCTTAACAAAAGTCTGCTTTTGTGTCATATTATAAAATCTTCATCTAATGGCCTTAATGGAAAAATGTTGCCAAAACCTTTCTGTACCCTGTTGAATTTTCACAACCCTAGGTGTAAATTACATACCACTGGGTTTGTCCAAAGGTTTCATGAATTAAATTAAATTAAGTTAAATTAAATTAAAAATTTGTTCTGGTTTTAAGACTTGGAATTTCCTTTGCCTTAATTCCCTTCTTTGTAAAGCAGTATATATAGCATTTCAGTAAAAAAAATTGAACTGTGAGATTTTTAAACATATTTAATAAAATATTTGGAGGTTATTTCATTCAACTTTGGGGAAAAAAAGCTTTCTGAATCCTAGTTCTTCAAAGTACTGCAAATATTTTACCTATTTTGTTATGTCTCCCAAAGAAAGACATTATTTTAATTGCCACTTGGTCTGTCTAAGAAGTTTTCTCATTCACCAAATCTCCCATTACAAAATTGAACTATGTAACCCAAGAAGTACAGATTATCTGACATCCTAACCCAAATCAGTTTCTTTGTGGGGTGAATTGCATTTACCATGCAATAATTATTAGACTGTAAGTTTCTTGAGGTCAGGGACTATGTTGTTTTCTATTTTTGTAGTTCTAACACTATTTGGTGTAATGCCTTATATACAATATTTAATTTATCTTTGTTGAATTGAATTGAACAGACCATATTTAATAAAACCAAAGTAGTCTTACCTGCTGTTTTCGCCTCTTGAAAGAAGGAGTATGAGAAGGGGAAGAACCAGTACTGAGAGCTTCTTCAATATCTAAATTTAGCTGATCTAATTTCTTCATGACACAGGCCATAGAGTCTGACCACTCTGAGCCCTTGGGTTGTGTCTAGAAGCAAGGAAAATCAGAGAGAATACATGAAATCTAAAAATATTAACTATTATAAAGTTGAAGTTTGTTTCAAATGCATTTCTGGAGGAGGGAGAAAGAACACTATTGAATAAAAAAAACCCAAGATCTTCATTTCTTCAACTAACACTTCTCTATTTTTTTTTAAACTAAGAAATTGGTTGATTATCTTGGGTCAAAATATGAACTTATGATTTATTCCTAGTTCCAGAATATCTGTGGATGCATTATTATAACAATATTGATTTTCCACAAAAAGCAATGGCTAAGATGAATATTGTATGAGGCCTGGTTTCAAAATTGTCCCTCTTCTCTGTCTATATTTGCCAAAAGCCATCTTCTCATCCTAATAAAGATACAGTTTGGCTTCACTCTATGCTTTCTTACTTCATGGGCATGTAACCCCTATGAAAGTCAGCATAAATTCTGCCAAAGCAAGAAATACAGGATCCAGGTCCCACATCTTATGAAGCTATTTATATTATCATCTCTTCCTTAAAAATATGTATAAGTTTTAGTCAGCTAAATTCTCCTTCACTAAACATATGTTATACACTCCAGAGCATTCCAAAGTTTCATGTGAGAGTTATTTCCGTGAATGGTTTTGGTTGTGTCTTACAACTTCAAAATCATGACATCTGAGAAAGCTAAATATATCATTTTACATAACGAATAGTTGACATTTCAAAGTGTCCATGGCTTTTACATGCACAAGACCTTAATTTGCATTTGCAAAGTGGACAAGTATGTATTCAGTTGTCAGATGTGTGTACACACAAATAGGCCTCAGCTATACCAATTCTGGTAGCCCAGAAAATATGACCTTAAATATATTAATATAAATCACCACATAAAACAAAATGAAGAAAAGAAAGACATAGCTAGAAAAGCAAAGATGCTCTCTTCCAACTCTCTGAGTTGACAGTATTTTGGATAGTTTTTGAAAGCATCTCTTCACATTTATTTTGGGTGGTATTTCACATGGCATTTTTAATTCTGGGGAACAAATGGTAAACACTGTACTTATTCTTAGGGTTAGTATTTAGAAATCGAATATTACCAGTGAATAATGTGCACATGATGGGTTTGGGAGGGGTTAATTAATCTTTCATTATTTACTGACTGTCTACTACTATGTGTCTCATAATAAGCAAGGCACTATAGAGGATCCAAAGTGAGACATAAAATAAAGTTTCTGCCTGCAGTATTGTTCCATATTCTCTTTAGGGAGAGGAACCTGAAAGGAGGTAGAGACTATGAAATCAGAGACATGATTCTTTCCAAAGTTTCTTTCCCTTCAGGATTTTCTCTCTGAAGAGAATTTGGGGCAATGTGTTTTCTTCCTTGAATCTGGAAGCCAAAATATCAACATCTCTCCTCTTTTAACTTTGCCCCTTAAGCAGACTTGCACTATTGAGTAATTAATCTCTACCAGTAAGGAAAGTCTTATGCAAATTGGTTTTGAACATCTGGTTATAACATCACCACCACCACCATCAATATAACTATAATAATGATAATCATAGCTGGTTTTACACAGCACTTAAAGATTTTCAAAGTACTTTACATACATTCTCTCATTTGAACCTCACAGAAGTTCTGTAATATTGGTACTATGGCTGTCATTATTTCCATTCTTATGGATGAGGAAAGTGACACCTTAAGAGAAGTGAAGTGATTTGCCTATAGTCACACATAAGTGCCAGGGATGGGATATGAATCCAGATTCTCCTGATTCCAGATCCACAATCATCTCTACTAGATCACATTATCTCTAAGAAGTTTGTGATCTGTTTGGGGAGATAAATTTAGCAAGTGAAATATTAAGGTCACAAGTAAGTGATCAATTGCAGTATAATTATTCTAAGACATTAAGAGATAGGTTTGGGGGCAAGCCAAGATGACAGACTAAAAGCAGGACCTGAATGAGCTCTCCCCCCAAATCCCTCCAAATACTTATAAAAAATTACTCTGAAAAAATTCTAGAGCAGCAGAACCCGCAAAATGACAGAGCAAAACAAATTTCCAGCCCAAGACCACCTGGAAGGTCAACAGGAAAGGTCTGTTGCACCAGTCTGAGAGAGGAGTACATTCCAGCATGGGCTGCACTAGCACAGATGGGATCCTAGCAAACCTCAGGCCTACCAGGCCTCAGGGGACTGAATCACTGGCAGCTGTGGTGGTTTCTAGACTTCTCAACCCACAAATGCCAAAGACAACTTAAAAGGTCAGTAGGAAAGGTCTGTTGGCGCTGGGTGAGATAACAGCATGGTTCAGCCCCAGCTCCAGGCAGTGGCAGCAACTGTTTCCAGAGCTCTTGGCCTTCAGATGGTGAGGGGGGCGGGGGGCAGGCAGAAATCTAGCAGCTGATCAGAGGGGATTGCAGGGATCTTTTTGCTGGCACTGAGCAGCATTTTCTTGCTTTGCCTGTGCCTGGATCTGTGTTCCTTGTCTTGGGTGGCAGTCCTGGGGTGAGGAGAGCTGGTGTGGCAGAGTTTGTGGCAGCAGTGGAAAGGGAATCCTCCTCACAGTTCCAAGGCAGTAAAAAGTGCTTGTGGTCACTCATAGACCAGAGCACAAACCAGAGGAGTAAACACCTTTCCTTTGATCATACCACCTTGGAAGAACTGAAAATTTACAGGTCCCTAGAAGTATCTTTGAAAACAACTGCACAAAACCCCTGAAGCTTCAGATAGTACACCCTTCACACCAGAAACAGAGTCCTACCTTAACAAAGAGTTAAAAGTCAAGTGATTAGCTAGGAAAATGAGTAAAAAGCAGGAAAAATAATCAGACTATAGAATCTTATTTTGGCAACAAGGAAGATCAAAATATACAATCAGAAGAAGACAGCAAAGTCAAAGCCCCTATATCCAAAGTCTCCAAGAAAAATATGAATTTGTCACAGGCCATGGAAGAGCTCAAAAAAGATTTTGAAAATCGAGGAAAAGAAGTAGAGGAAAAATTGGGAAGAGAAATAAGAATGATGGAAGAAAATTATGAAAAACAAGTCAGCAGCTTGCTAAGGAGATCCAAAAACTCATTGAAGAATATAATTTCTTAAAAATAAGAATGGAGCAAATGGAAACTAATGATTGTATAAGAAATCATAATACAAAATCAAAAGAATGAAAAAAAGGAAGACGTGAAATATCTCACTGGACAAACAACTGGCCTAGAAATAGATCCAGGAGAGATAATTCAAAAATTATTGGACTATTTGAAAGCCATAATAAAACAAGAGTCTAGACATCATCTTTCAAGAAATTATCAAGGCGCCCCTGTCTGAGGCCAGATTTTGAACTCAGGTCCTCCTGACTCCAGAGCCAGTGCTCACTCATTGTGCCACCTAGCCATCCCAAATTCAAACATTCTTTTTTTTTTTAAGCAATTGGGGTTAAGTAACTTGCTCAAGGTTACACGGCCAGGTGTTTCTGGGTGGGTGCTAAGTGTCTGAGCCCGGGATTCGATCTCCAGGTCTTCTCAACACTGGAGCCGGTGCTCTTACTTGCTGTAAGAGCTTACTTGCTCTTACCTGGCCGCCCCAAATTCAAACATTCTTGATGAAAAGACCAGAGCTAAATAAAAAATTTGGCTTTCAAATACAAGACTCAAGAGAAGCATGGAAAGGTAAACAAGAAAGAGAAATCATAAAGGACTTATTAAAGTTGAACTGTTTACATTCCTACAAGGAAAGATAACTTATGAGACCTTTCTCAGTATTAGGATCACTAGAGGGGATACATACCACATACACACATATGTGTATGCATATGTGTGTGTGTGTATATAGACAGAGAGTACAAGGTAAGTTGAATATGAAGGAGTGATATACAAAAAATAAAATAAGGAGTGAGAAAGGAATGTACTGGGAGAAGGAGAAAGAGAGGTAGAATGGTGTAAGTATCTCACATAAAAGAGGCAAGAAAAAGTTTTTACAGTGGAGGGGAAGAAGGTGGAGGTGAGAGGGAATGAATGAATTTTACTCTCATAGAATTTGGCTTAAGAAAGGAATAACATACACACTCAATTGGATATGGAAACCTATCTTACCTTACAGGGAAGTAGGAGGGAAGAGGATAAGAGAGGAGAGGACAGAAGGAAAGGCAAATGGGGGGAGGGGGTAATCAGAAGCAGACACTTTTGAAGAAGGACAGGGTCAAAGGCGAGAATAGAATAAATGGAGGGTGGGATAGGATGGAGGAAAATATAGTTAGTCTTTCACAACATGACCATTATGGAAATGTTTTGCTTGACTACATATGTATAAACTATATTGAATTGCCTGCCTTTTCAATGAGGGTGGGTGGGGAGGGAGAAAGGGAGAGAATGCTGAACTCAAAGTTTTAAAAATGAATGTTAAAAAATGTTTTTACATTCAACTGGGAAATAAGATACACAGTCAATGGGGTATAGAAATCTATCTTGCCCTACAGGAAAATAGAAGGGAAGGGGATAACAGAAAGGAAGAGGGGTGATAGAAGGGAGGGAAGATTGGGGGAAGGGGTAATCAGAATGCATACCATCTTGGAGTGGGAGAGGGGAGAGATAGGGAGACAATTTGGAACTCAAAATCTTGGGGATCTTATAGTGGGAATTAAATTCAATACAACACAATCTCTTATATCACAAGTCTTGCAATGTTAAGAAATTTATGCAAGAGATAAAGATGAACATGATCTAGAGAACGCACCTGATTTGAACCACATTAAAAACCCATAAGATATAATAAAGGTTAGTCTTAGAAAAAGGGATTATTCATCAAAAAATGTTTAATATGCAATGTGATATGTAGCTTCAGGATGAATAAAGAGTAGGTGTCTCAATGACAAATCATGTAAAACAAGTGATTGTAGCCAAAAAAAGACATACTGCACATTTAAAATTTTTTTTAAGATGTAAAAATGTATAAAAAGTTTATTGTATACATCATCTCATGAAATATTTCTGCTTTGAACTAATTTTCTCTTCTGGTTATTAAAGGTAAATGCATCAATGGGGGCTTGTGAACAATGGTTTTAATGGATGCAGGCCCAGAGAATACTATAAACCCGAGATATCTTAATCTTGGGAACCTATTCTGTGAGTTTGGGAGAGTACCCTCATAATAAGGAATTACATTCATACTACTTTCTTTACAAGATTATTTTGAGCATCAAGTGATATGATGTACATAAAGATTTTATAAATCATAAAGTACCACATATTTGTGCATTATACAATATTATACAATTATACAAACCTCCTTGCTCTGCTCTACCTCTTCCCTTTAACAAGAATAGGAAAGCTGAGAGGAAAAAAGGAAGAGAGACCTAGCTTGTTGGCCTTTGCCTCAGGACAGGCCCAACTAAAAAGCTTTGTCGAGTTTTTTTTGACAATTATGCAAAATGATGGAAAAAGTGAAGGGAGTTTGAATTGATAGCAAATGGCAATGCAGGTGAAATGATGCAGGATGGAACCCAATTAAAGAAATTTTCATTTCACTATGTAGCCCAATCAGTAAGCAAAGCTTAGATGCAGGTGGGGGGGCGGGGAGGAGGGAGGATTGTGATGGAATTCAAGTTCCCTGCCAATACTGGAGCAGCAAATGAGGAAAACAACTGGGGAACATCTCAGGATAGGATCCAGCTGAGAATTTCAGGCCATACAAGTACTTTTCTTCCTGTGGTGAGGGGTTATGGCATAGGGGTGGTATACTTCCTTTTAGGTGATCACCTGGACTGTGTTTCTTTGAACTACCTGTTTTTTGGTTTGCTTGTACAAAAAATGGGAGAGTTGAATATGAGCTCCTGTTGTCTTTGAGGTCTTGGGTTTGGTTTGCCTAGAGTAAAAAGATTTGGGACTGTGTGGTATTGGAGGAGTTATCAGTGCCCAGTTCTTGTAGTGGTTAGTAGGATCACAGAATTATAAATTTAGAGTTCAAAGTGACTTTAGAGGTGATTCAGTTCAATCTCCTCATTTTCAGATGAGGAAACTAAGGCCGAGACAGGGGAAATAAATGTCTTGCCCACAGTCACACATGCAAGTAGTGGTAGAACTGGGATTTAAAACCAGATTTTTTGGACTCAAAATCCAATGCTCTTTCCACTACATCGAGTACTGTGTTGTCTTCCCCTTTTTTTCTTTATGATTAAAGAACTATGCACAGGTATGCCTAACTTGTGTGGTGAAGTTCCATTAAAATGAAGCAGAGAAGACAAAGGGATGGATTTTTTTTCTGACATGTGAGTCCTGAGCCAGAATCTTTATAGACACTTAAACCCCTAGACTAGCAAAATCAACACTATCAGTCACAAAAAGGGTGAATCAAAGGGAGAGAGGTAGTCAGCTTTATGATAGGCATAGAGAGCTGGGTGTGACTCCAGTGTCCTCTGGTTCTGGGTTAAGCACATAACCACTGGAATGAACATGGGATTGATAACTTCTTGACTCATTACTGACTAAGTTTAGATAGTTGGTCAGTAGTGCCTCCTGGTGATTATAATATCTGTGCTATCATTAACTTTTAACTATTGGAAGAATAACATCCAGTTCAAATATACAGAAATTATATTCGGAAAGTTTTACCCTCCTTATTCCACTTGACTGATTACTAATCTTGTTTGTATCCTCATTATCCTTTCATTCTTATTTTAAACTTTAGTAAGAAAGATGTTTCACACTTTCAACCCCAATTAAGGTAACTAACAAGATTCTCTAAGTCCTGATAGCTTTATTAGATGAGAACTAAACATTTAGATTAGGTATGAACAACTAGACACCTCTATTGAATCAATTATTAACAATCAAATGTGTAAATAGGTGTGAGGAGTAAAGTACTTTGAGCCATTAGCTGAAATGGATGAAGAAACTGTTTTTTAGGAAGGACCCCAGCTACATTCCACTTCTCTTTCACCTAGACTCTATCTTCTCTCTGGCCGACTTTGGTTACCCTTCCACCGTGAGTACTCTTCTCTCTTAATTTTCAACACTCCTACCTGTAGCTCCTCCCCCCCCCCCCATTAGAATGTAAGCTCTTTGAAAGCAGAGAATGTTAAATTCTTGTATTTACATCCCTAGTACTTATTATAGTCTCTGACAGTGCATAATAAAGTGTTTCTCTCTCTCTCCCTGTCAGACAGGCATTCCTGTAAGGACATGCTAACTGCTTTGGGAGTCCAGCTTCTGGATCACTTTTCAAAAAGCAGTTTCTCCTATGGCAGAGAGTAGCAAGGTGAGGGTTGGGGGAAACCCAGAAAGAGGGTCACATCCCCCTCCCCCATTGACCTGGTAGTTTTTCAAGACTCATTAGACTGTGAACTCCTGAGAGCAAAACTTTTACTTTCCTTTGTATCTCCATAGCTTAGCACATATAGTAGGAGTTCCTTAAAGTGCTTTGGGATCAATGTTTATAGCTATCCCTCTGATTTCTGTGCTATGAGTGTCCAGTGGTGGGAGTAGTAAGATCTCTTACCAGTGGCATGCTACAGGTTTATACATGAGCCATGGCTGAAAATTTCTTGGTTTAATTAGACCAAAGTTAATTCTGGAAGGTTCTTACAGATTCATAGACTTAGTTTTTTTGGTTCCTGTCCCTACCCAGCATTTCCCCAGGAAAAAAAAAATCAGAATTTGGCTTGTATGTTGATCTCTACAAAAAAGGTAAAGGGCCCTAAGTTTTCATGCAAGTACTTTGGGCTAACAAGAAATTGAATGTAGAACAAACTTTACTTAACCTGAAAAAAAGATTTAAAAAAAAGTTGCCTAGGCCTATAAACAATAAAGAGAGCTCTTTTTTCTCTTCTCAGTTAACTTCTTGCCTTTCCCCAAGGCCTATATAGTCCTTCAGATTATAGTATTACCCTAGGATTAGAACTGCTCCCTTGTATAAAAGGAAAATTGATTCTTCCCCACCTGCTATACCCCAGATGTTCAGAATTCATATAACTCATCATGCCAATGAAGGGCAAAGTCTAATTAGATTTCCTCACATCTCTCCCTTATGTTCTTTGGCTCTATCTCCTGACTGGTCCAGAAACTCTTCCACTAGTCTATCACTGCCATTCCATTGTTACTAGTCCTATCTTGCAGCAGCTGGCTAGGCCTAAGAAATCCTCTTAGCTCACCTTTCTTTGCCTGCTGCCACCTCTTAGGCTGCATGGTTTCCTTCTCTCTTGAGGATCACATGGCTCCATATATACCTAGTTCCCTGGTGCAAATAGTTTTCTGGAGGGGCCATGTGGTGTCCTATAGAAGCTAAATGGATCTGCACACTTCCCTTGGGGGAACTGAGTGCCAAGTTTCTGTATAGCTCCTCTCTTTTCCTAGTCTATTTTGGCTCTGTCTCTGTCTGTTCATATTCTCCCTTTTATTGGTTCAGTTCAAGATTATAGTCCAGATGTCTGGACTGCATCAATGTTCATCCTTAATGCAATGTTAAAGGGGCAAGATGATGATAATACTCACAATCCAAAATACCATTTATATAGTGTTTTAAGGCTTATAAAATACTCTACATATATCATCTCACTTGATCCTCTTAACTCTGAGGTAGGTGCTCTTATGACAGATGAAGAAATTGAGGTCTTATGACAGATGAAGAAATTGAGGCTGAGAGGTTAAGTTACTTAATTAGGGTCACATAGCTAATAAGTATATGAGACAGGATTTGAACCTGACTCCAATTTCAGTACTTCATCCACTGAGACACCTAGTTGCCAGAGAAGAACCCAGAATCAGGGTAATTCACACTTTGTCAAGGAATTTTATCAACATATTTAAGAGACTCAGAGGAATTTAGGAGGGCCTTATCAGGCTTCTCCTGTGTATACCTCCCTACAAATATAAGAAATGAGATTTAAAAAAAAATTATAAGGGTTACATCATAAGCCAAGAATGTCTTAAACTGAATGTAAGGCATTATAATTTTATAAATATTTCATTTTTCTACTATTATTCAGTAAGTTAACCAATAAAAAAGCCAATAACTGGTATTATTGCCTCCACATAATAAAAGAGAAAAGAGAGGACCAGAGATATTAGATGACTCATCCATAGTACTCAGCTAGCATTCTGAAGTAGATTCAAATTCAGATGTTCCCAACTCTAAGTCTAGCACTCTACTTACCACCAAGAAACCACAAGATTACCTCCAGTCCCACTGATTTGTGAGATTTCATATGCAATTTATACACAAAGCTGTAAGAAGGTAAAATTTGAAAATACCCCTAATTATCTTTATTACTTGAAAAGCTTTTCTAATCTAATGTTTTTGAAACTGCATTCAATAGCTGATGAAGAAAATTGATAAAGAAAATGAGCTTTTGTATTATTATGACAGACAGCTTAATGGGTCATCTTAATAAACCAACCTTAACTAATTGCAGATTTGGCCCCATATCCTCATTTGACAATGTTTATAGATTTTTAGAAGCACTATGTTAAATTAACATTAGATTATAAGGTTTTGATATTAAAACTCAACAAAAGGAGATTTTTGTGCATTGGGATTTGTTCCAGGGAGGTAAAAGGAATTTCAATCATTAATTGAAGAAAAATAATTAATTATTAAATTTCAAATCACAGAATGTTTTAAGTATTTGTCAATAATTTTTTTTTAAGTTCAGGAAACAGATGATGAGTTGGGAAAATCTGTCAATTGACTGGAATAGTTAAAAAATATATATAAACTGGCTTACTTACATTGAATGGGCAACATCAATGGTGCATCTACTGAGAAAAAAATCTAAAAAAAGTCTGTAGTTAGGGTGTTTTTCCCCCATGAGTATGCAAACTTCATCTTTGGACATTAAACACTGTAGCTTGTTTGAATTGAACTAATTTAAATATGTGAAATATACATGTAGCTGTTCTTTTATCTGATAAAGCCCAAGTAAATACATTCCAGGCCTTCAATATGATTATTTGTGCCTTGGGGATAAAAGGAATTTTGCACACTGGTTTACAGCTTCTTATTTTTCAACAATAATCGTATTCAGTACAGTCAAAGGCACATTTGTTTCAATGATGTGCCTGGGAGTGCATTGCAGTAGGGGAGATGGCTGCCAGACATCTATACTTAAATCTGTTGGAATGCTGCAGAAAGCAGTAAGTGCTTAGAGAACACCCAGAGGTCAGAGTTACCACTGCAGCCAGATCACATCATGCTCTGCAATTAGAAAGCTTGGTGATTTTTTTGAGTCATAAATACTTTGGGGTTATGGGAAACCTACCCTTGGTTTGACATCTTATTTTTTTTCCAAAAATGAATTCAATACATGCTATTATTTTCAAGGAGGAATACTGTAATACTTTAGGTTTAAAGAAAGCTAGGTGGTGCAGTAGATAGAATGCTGGGCCTTGAAGTCAAGAAGACCTCTTCCTGAATTCAAATCTGACCTCAGATACTTACTAGCTGTGTGACCCTGGGCAAGTCACTTAGCCCTGTTTGCCTAGTTTCTCATCTGTAAAAATGAGCTGGAGAAGGAAATGGCAAACCATTCTAGTATCTTTGCCAAAAAAACAAAACAAAACTCCAAATGGGGTCACAGAGTTGGTAGCAACTGAAAAGAATCAACAAGAAATGTGCCAGGCACTGTACAAAGCAATGGAAATATAAATACAAGCAAGACAATATCCCCAAAGAACTTACCTTCTGATATAAAGATAATATACATATAAAGGTATTTTTTTAATTTTTCAAATGCTTTATTAACTTCTGATTTACATCATTCATTTCTGCCAGATTTTGAATTACAAATTTTCTCCCCGTTTTTCCCCTACCCACCACCCCAAAATAGCAGTCCCACAGGATATCCCCTCCTCCAATCTGCTCTCTCCCATATTTTCTCCCATACCCCTTTCGACTTTTCCAGTGGATCTCTATGCCCCAGTGCCTGTATATCTTATTTCCCAATTACATGAAAATAGTATATATTTGAGTATTTGATTTTAAAATGTTGAATTCCAGATTCATTCCCTTCTTCCCTTGTCATCTACCCTTGCTGGGAAGATAAGCAGTTCAGTATAGGATGTACATGTGTGGCTAATGCAAAACAATAACATAGTAGATATATTGTAAAAGACTGACTATATTTCCCTCCCTCCTATCCCACCTCCCACTTGTTCTTTCTCTACTTTGATCCCATCCCTTTTCAAAAGTGGGTGCTTCCAACTTCCCTCCCCCCCAGCCTGCCCTCCCTTCTATCATCTCCCCCTCTCATCCCCTTCCCCCCCTACTCTCCTGGAGGGTGAGATACCCTATTTAGTGTGTCTTTCATTCCCTCCTCAAGCCAAATTCAATGGGAATAAGGTTGACCCATTCCCTTTTGCCTTCCTATTCTTCTCCTCCATTGTAACCATTTTCTCTTGCCTCTTCTATATGATAGTTTACCCCATTCTGTCTCTCCCCATCTCCTCTCATTATATTCCTCTATCACCTCTTAATTTCACCTTTTAAGTATCATCCCTTACTGTTAAATTAGTCCTGTGCCCTCTATCTATGTATCCTGTAAACATATATACACACATTCATATGTATGTATATGTATATTCATATATGAATTCATATGCCCATATACCCTCATATATAGACATATATATTTCTATTCCCTTCAACTACTGAGAAAAGTTTCATAAGTTATAATTATTGTTTTTCCATGTAGGAATGTTAATAGTTCAACTTTGATAAGTTCCTTATGATTTCTTTTCCCTGTTTACCTTCTCATGCTTCTCTTGCTTCTTGTATCTGAATGTCAAATTCTCTATTCAACTCTGGTTTTTTCAGCAAGAATGCTTGAAAGTCCTCTATTCCACTGAATGACCAAATTTTCCCCTGAAACCTGATACTCAGTTTTGCTGCGTAGGTGACTCTTGGTTTTAATCCCAGCTCCTTTGACCGGAATATCATTTTCCAAACCCTTCAATCCCTCAGTGTAGAAGCTGCCAGATCCTGGGTTATCCCGATTGTTTTTCCACAATATTCAAATTGTTTCTTCCTGGCTGCTTGTAATATTCTCTCCTTAATCTGGGAATTCCGGAACCTGGCTATAATATTCCTAGGAGCTTTCTTTTTGGGATTTTTTCAGGAGGTGATTGGTGGATTCTTTCAACCTCTATTTTGCCCTCTGGTTCTAAAACATCAGGGCAGTTTTCTTTGAGAACTTCCTGGAGGATGATTTCTAGCTTCTTACTTTGATCATAGTTTTCAGGTAGTCCAATAATTTTTAAATTATCTCTCCTGGATCTATTTTGCAGGTAAGTGGTTTTTCCCATGAGATATTTCATATTGCCTTCTATTCTTTCATTTGTTTGGATCTGTTTAACAGCATCTTGATTTCTTATAATGTCATTAGCTTCCATTTGCTCCAATCTAATTCTGAAGCAATGATTCTCCTCAGTGAGCTTTTGAGATTCTTTTTCCATCTGGCAAATTTGGCTTTTTAAAGCATTCTTCTCCTCATTGTGTTTTTGAGCCTCTTTTGCCATTTGAGTTAGTCTATTTTTTAAGTTGTAATTTTCCTCAGTCAGGCTGTTGACTCTCATTTCATAATTTTCTTGCATTGTTCTCATTTCTTTTCCCAATTTTTCCTCCACTTCTCTTATCTTCTTCTTAAGGTCCTCTATGGCCTGTAACCAGATTGAATTTTCCTTTGAAGCTTTTGGTGCAGGAATTCTGACTTCACTGTCTTCCTCCTATTCCATGCTTTGCTCCTTTTTTGTCCCCAAAATAGGAGTCTAATGTTGGAATCTTCTGTCTGCTTTGTTTCCTTTGCCTGGTCATGTCGCCCCTCAGTCACTTGACCCCTGGGCTTTTTGCCACAGTAGGACTCTGCCACCAGACAGGGGATCTTTTATCCCAAATGCTGGGGTTTTCTCAGCTGCTGGAGGTATTAGATGGGTGCCCTCTCTGAGGTCTCCACATGCTCTGGCAAGCTGGACACACACCCCAGGACCTCCACCCTAGACTCCAATCCAGATCCAAGCAGGTTAAAGCAAGAGCGATTACCCCTCAGACTGGTGCTTGGTCCCCCTACATTCTGCAGGCCAGGAGCTGAAGCTGCCACATGGTGCTGGTTGGCTGTGCCAGCGTCTTAGTGGCTTCTTGCCCCAGAGGCAAAAGCCACGCACTCCTACTTACCGGGTCCCAAAGTCCAGACTGCACTGACCTCTCACTTTGTCCTTCACATCTATGTGTTGATAAATCTAGAAACAGCCACAGCTGCTGCTGATCTGCAGTCTCTCTGGCCAAGGGCTGTGCTCGGCTCCCAGAGCACTGTGCTCGGCTCCCAGAGCACCGTGCTGGACGATTCCAGCCAGGCTGTCCTCAGCGGGAGGTTAATTTCTCTGTGTCATTTTGTGGGTTCTGCAGCTCCAAAGTTTGTTAAGAGTCCCCTTTTTACATGGATTGGGGAAGGTGGAAGCTGGAGCAGTGGGGAGGTCCTGCTTCTCCATATGAAGGTATTGAAAAGGAGGGAAGAAGGCTACCTGAGGCAGGTGAGGAAAAAGGTGGAGTCTAGAGAAAGTCAAGAGGGAAGTGAAGTATGACTGGAGTCCTTCCTAAAACAAAGGTCCCAGGGAAGGAGTCACCAATGAGGAAGGGGTCCTAGGGAGGTTTCCTTAGGGTGGCAATGAAGCAGGTCAGGAGAAAGTAAACTTTCAAGAGAGTTTTGTGTTTATGTTTACTTTTTCCATTTGTGCAGACCTTACAAGGTTATGTACTAAATTTGAGATCATTACCTAAAATGGTATCCCTTGAAAGCCAATTGCCTTACCATATTCCTGGTGTAGGGAAATTATTTAAGAAATATTTAAGGGATTATTTAGTGTTTACTATTTACTTACTAAAAGTGTTACTGTGTATTTACAATAATTATCACTTTCTCTACTCCACAATGATGGAGGTCTATGGGTGTAGAATACTGCATGCAACACCAATATTTTTGATGTATTGATCAGTTTTGTTGATTTTTTCTTATTCTTTTTAAAAAAATATATATATATATGTTATATGAATGACTCTCAGAGAGGGAGGAAGGCAGGAAAATCTAGGCAATACAAAAAATTTTAAAATCAATATTTTATTTAAATATCAAAACATTTTTAAAAGAGATGTCTATATCTTAAGATGACAAAATGTATACACATAAAATGAATGACAATAACATGCCACATATGATCAACTTGTAAAATGTTTGATACATATGACAAATGCAACAGGAGTTTTAGAAAGAAAAGATCAGTCTGGGTCAAAGTTTTCAAAAGAGGCTTCATAGAGAAAGTGAAAGAAGTTGGGCTTTCAAAGATGGGTTTGATTTGGATAGTTGTATATAGAAATGAGGTCATTCCAGATAGGGAGTGCAAAAGGAAAGCAAAGGCATCACAGTATAGAGGAAAGGATATTGGACTAATATTCAACCATATAAAAATGAAGAAGTTGTCTCTAAAGCCTCTTTCAACTTGGAAATTCTGTGATTCTGGGAGTTGAGAGGGAGCCATTAGGTTCACTTAATTCCATTTCTACAGCTAAGTTATTTTTCCTCGAGTCTCAGTTTGAGATACTAAATGTTGCTTGCTCATAGGCAACATAAACCTTCTATTAGAACGAATGTTTCTAGTAGTGTACAATAGACTTATTTAGTATTAATGTCAATGGAAACCCTATGCGCATTCTTCAATTTTGCAAATAGTCAAGTTAATATGATGTATTGATACAAAGAGTAGCTGTTTGAATTATGTCCTAAAGACAACTTGAGTATATCTCTTAAGTCCTTAAAGCAGATAAGTACTACATTTTAGGTAAAAAGGCATAAAGCTGTGAATTTCTAGACCTAGTTTGAGCTCTAAATTAATGCTCTATTTGTTGAGCCTTGTAGTTATAAAAACTTATCTTATTGATAAAAAAGGTATATATTACCCATCAGCAAGCAATATTTTGAAATGAGCATAATAGAATGCTTTATCATTTGTGGTAAAGGAACAAAAAGTATTGTTTCAAATAGTTGGAAAGAATATTAAATAAATCTTAGATCAGGAAGGGGAGGAGGTAACCTAATCCAACCTCATTTTATAGATGGGGAAACTGAGACTCAAGAGTGAAGTCATTTAATTAGGTAGTAGTAGAGGGGGATTAGAATTCCCAAGGCATGCCACCACTCCCAGAATAATAGAATTTTCAAGACAGAAGAGAGAACTTAGTACACTACACACACACATACACACACACACACAAATACTAGTACAAAGCTAGTATGCTGTGCTGCCTTTCTGCTCATTTATAACAGGGCATGCACAGAGCTCATCTACATACTTCTGGTAAATCACATGTGTTCGTTCAGCACCTAGGCACTTTGGGAATAACAGAATTCCTCAATGCTTTAAGTGGCCAGGTATGACTAGGTGCTGAAGGATTCTGGGGCTTTCACTTGACAAAGCAAACCCTCTTAGTAGCCACTGAGCAGCAAATTGATAACTCAATCGGCATTTAGAAAGGAGGAAAGTTCGGGGCTGCTAGGTGGTGCAGTGAATAGAGCACCAGTCCTGGAATCAGGAGGACCTGAGTTCAAATTCGGCCTCAGACACTTAACACAAAAACTAGTCGTGTGACCTTGGGCAAGACACTTAACACCAATTACCCTCCAAAAAGAAAAAAAAAAAAAAAAAAAAAAAAAAAAAAAAAAAAAAAAAAAAAATGGAAAAAAAAAAAAAAAACAAAAAACAACCACCAATAGTCCTAAAAAAAAAAAAAAAAAAAAAAAAAAAAGGAGGAAAGTTCAACCTCAGAAGAGTAGAAAAGAAGGTAGTTGGCAAAAGGAGGCAAGATAAGTGTAGCAATTAAAATATAACGCAAAGAGATGTTAAGTAGATTGGTGTGTGAGGTAAACTGATGAAACCAGAGGTTGGTTTCATTCTCCTAAGCAGTTAAGTGGAGCAGTGGATAGAGTGCAGGGTCTGGGGTTGATCTGAGTTCAAATTTTATCTCAGACACTGGGCAAGTCACTTAACCCCATTTGCCTCAGTTTTCTTACCTGTAAAATAAGCTAGAGGAAAGAAATAACAAATCACTCCAGTAGCTTTGCCAAGAAAACTCCAAATGGAGTCACAGAGAGTTGGACAAAACTGAAAATGACTGAACAACAATAATAACAACAAAGATGTTGGTACTTGGCAGAAGGGGAGGTTGGTGGGGTTGTTGTTAATGAAAAGGAAAGGAGGTTGAGTAGCTTGTCCTTATTAACAGGTGATAATCTGCTATAAAAGTTTTAATCTTTGAGTTGAGATATAAATAACTCAAATGTAATTTTTTTAAAAAGGCTGAAAAATCTCAACTGATATGGAGATTTTGCCATAATTCCATGACTGTTATTTGTGTTATAAGTGTAAACTGATATCCTTCCAGAGGAGGAGAAAGAACTTAAAGAATACTTCTACCCACTCCAGGTTGTTAGGGAGAATAAAGTGTTCTTAAAGGAAATAGCGGTCAAGAAGCATTTATTAAGAAATTACTACATACTAGGCACTGTTCTAAGTGCAAGAAATAAAAACACAAGTAGAAAGGTCAGCCCCTTGCCCTCAAGGAACTTGCATTCTAACTGGGGAAGACAATAAAAGGATGCTAAAAAGGGTGAGGATAGGAAAAGGACAAAGTATAGGTGAGGGGATATAGTAGACAGTTCAGAGTCAGAAACAGAGCCTAGAGTAGAATGAAGGCATGGCTGACCCAGGTGCTTTTCTTAAAAAGGAGGTTCTGGGAGGAACCAGTCAATTAAAGGAAGAAATTGCAGGGGCAGAAAGAGGCTTCAATGGAGAAAAAAATGGATCTGAGGTAAAGGAAGGGAAATATCACACTTGTCCTAATTTTGGAGAATGGAAAAGTGTTACACAGAGAAAGGAAATGAAAAAGGGCAGTTACATAATTAGAGCTTTAAAAACAGATTTGAGGTTCTTCCTGAAGAGGGAGCTTGATGCTCTGAAGAAGCAGCTGCTTGCTCTCCAAAGAATAACATACTAGAGCTATAGAAGCTCTCAGGTAAGAAAAATCATTAATAGAGTTATTAAGAATGGAGTTTTCAAGAGACCAAGGGAAACAATTCCAGTGAATGTGAAAAACGGAATTTGTCTAAAGAGGTCAAATGTGTATGCATAGGGAACTCACCATCCAACTAAAATTTTTTAAAAATAGAGAAAATGAAAGCAAGGCCAAAGTAACTAAGGATGGACACCAAAGCATGTCACAGTCCTATTAAAACAGTAATAAGAGCTAACAGGACATGTCAAGAAGAACTAAGGTTTAGAATTTTTTTTAGCTTTATTAGGAGAAAAAGGAGTATCAAAGAAAGTATGGAACCTTTGCTTAGAGTGAATGAGGCAAAGATAAACCCCAGAGACAAGGCAGAGCTGCTAATTCTTATTTTGCTTCTATTTCTCTGCTAAACAGAGTAACCTGTGCTAGAAGTGAGATGACAAAAACGACTGGCAAGAAATAAATAGTGAAGATAAGTAAGGAGAGAGTAAGAGAGCATCTAGGTCCCCAGAAGGCAGGAAGGTGGCACAGTGAATAGGTAGCAGGTCTTTAAGTCAGGAAAACCTGAGTTCAAATTCTACCTGATATTCCCTAGCCATATACCTGGAGCAAATCATGTGACTGCTGTATGCCTCAGTTTCTTCCTATGTAAAATGGGGATAATAACTTTATGAACCTTAAAGTACCATGCTTAGCTATTAACTACCACTATTATTATTAGCTATTATTAGTATTGATGAATTCAAATCACCTAATCCAGATGAACTACATCTCTGGCACCTCAGAAAACTGGCAGATGTAATTGCTGGATCACTGTCAGGAACATTTGAAAGAACATGGAAAATGTAAGAGAAGCAAGGGAAATGTACCGATTTTCCAAAAAGGGAAGAGAACAGAATATGCAGACTGTAGGCCAGTGAGCTTGACTTCTGTTCCTGTGGAAATTCTAAAATGAATCATTAAGAAAATGGTTGGTGAATATTTAGAAAGGGAGGTAATTATAAAGAGCTGAACTTGACGTTGTCAAGAACAAATTACTTCAGAATAACCTCATTTTCTTTTTTGACAGGATTATTAAACTAGTAGATGAGAGTAGAACTTATCACCAGGAAATTCATCATCACAAAATGCATTAGCTTTGATACCCACTTTCCCTTAGTTGTGTCTGCTCCTCTGATTACAGGGCTGGAGAGTGGAGCAAAAAATTTCATTCCACGCCCCATTTAAAGAGGCCTTAGAAGCCCAGACAACTCTTTATTTCCCACCAGCTGCATGCCTGGATTTGACTCCACCATTATCATGCTGGGTACCTTCTCCCCTTTACTCCCTTTTCAGCTTCCTTTGTATTGTCTCCTCCTGTTAGATTATAAACTCTTTGAGGGCAGGGAATTTTTCTTATTAGTATTCTCAGAGCTTAGCACAAAGCCTGTTTTCTAGTAGGCACTTTACATGTTTATAGTATCGCATGGCTTAGCTAGATTTTAGCAAGGCTTTTGCTAAGGTATCTTCCACTATTCTTGTGTATAAAATGAAGATGTGGACTATGTGATAATACAATTACAGGGACTCAGTTGGTTAGATGGCTGGACTCAGAGATGTTAGTGGTTCAGTGTCAACGTGGCAGGTAGTTTCCAATGGAATACTGCTTGGCCCTGTACTGTTTAACATCCTTTCAGTGACTTGGATAAAGTCATCAAATTTATGAATGACACAAGCTGGGAAGGAAGGCTAATACACTAAACAATAGTCAGGATCCAAAAAGATCATGACCGGCTAGAGCAGGGGTGGGGAACCTGTGGCCTCAAGGCCACATGTGGCCCTGTAGGTCCTCAAGTGTAGCACTTTGACTGAAAGAGGGCCACATGTGGCCTTGAGGCCTCAGGTTCCACAACCTTGGGCTAGAGTTTCTAGATGAATCTAACACACAATTCAGAAGGGATAAATGGCTTGCCAAACCTTAGATTTGAAAGGAAACTCACTATTAGTCATAAGTGTGAATTTTAGCTGCACTAGAGAGACACTGCATCCTGGAATAGGAAAGTGATACCATTGTATTCTACCCTTGTCAGCTTTTCTTGGATACTGTATTCAGTTTTGAGGTGTCATTGTTTAATGAATTGATAAACTGAAAAGTTAATGTCATAAGAGGATTGGTTGAAGGAATTGGCAATGTTTAGCTTAGAAAAGATGAAAATTCAGGGTAGATGTCATTGAGGCTTTTAAATATTTAAGTTGTCAGGTGGAGAAGGGATTAGACTTGTTCTTTTTGGCCATAGAGTACAGATCAAAGAGTAATGGGTGCAAGTCAGAAAGAGGCAAATTCAGGTTAGATATCAGGAAAAACTTCCTGTAATGAGTTGCTTAAATACCTTTCCTTAGAAGTCTTCAAGCAGAGTCTGGATACAACTTGTATGGTATGTTATAGGGGGACCCTTTTCTGTTTGAGTTGGACTAGAAGACTGTTTGGTCCTTTCCAAACCTCAAATTCTGTGACTCTGAATACATTCTAGGCATGGGGGCAGACTGCATACCTGTAGCAGCAGAGGAGGCCAAGACAAGAGTATAGTTCATTTTGTCCAGTATGCAGTGTGTGAAAGGAGTAGCATGAAATAAAGCTGAGAAGGTATGCTGAACACAGACTATGTCGTTCTTTAAGTACCAGGCTAAGGAATGTACAAAAGGCAACTCGGAGGCACATTTACAATCCCTTACAGGAATAAATTCTGTGATCTTAAGGATTTTGAGCAGGGAATGAAATGGATAGATGTAGGGATTAGGAAGAATCATGTGACAGCTCTATCTATTCATACGAAGGATAGACTACATAAAGAGACCAGTTACAAAGTCATTGCAGCTGTCCAAGTGAGAAGTGGGTGTGAACTAGGGTGAATGGAGATGAGAAAGATATTGTGGTGGTAGACTGGACTTGGTAACTAACTGAATGTGTGAAATGAGACAAGAAAGTAACATGATGTAGTAGAATGAATGCTGATTTTAATTCTACCTCATGACTTTGGACAAGTTACTTAGCCTTTTTGGCCCTCATTTTTTTTTTCATCTATAAAATGAGGGAGTTAGAACTACATAACTTCTTAGGACCTTTTCCAACTCTAAACTCTAATTGATCCTATGAAAAAGTTTGCAAAGTGAGTCTTGGTGCCAAAATGGAAATTGTGAAGGATAGATTTACAGAAAAGTTTTGTTTTGTTTTTTTGATGGATTTGAAAAACAAGCAGGACATGCAGATGTTTCTTGGTTTGAATTTCCCTATCTCTAAAAAAAGGTGTTTGAACTTCCGAAGTTCCATCCAATTAAAAATATATATGCTTCTCTCACCATTGCCTTCAACCTTATTCTCAGTTTGTACCACGTGCCTACCACACTTAAATTTCTCCTGATTTAACATTAGAGGTGGCAATAATAACTGACAATTATATAACACTTTCAGATGTGCCAAGAACTATATATATATATATATATATATATATATATGTTTGCTTGTCAGAACAGCCCTGTGAGGTAGGTAGGTATTATTCCTATTGCCATCTACATTTTATAATAGAGGCATACAGCATTTCCGTTGACACTTCACACAATTTGTGTCGTAGGTAGAATCCGAACCTAGGTCTTTCCTGACTTCCAAGTCTAGCACTCTTTACCATATTTCATCCTATATCTCACCTAATTGACTAAACTTTAGATTTTCATTACTTTGCTTCACTAGAAACAACCTCAAAGTAGAACTTAACCCTTTGAAGGTTATCACTGGTTATCATTGAAAATTTCTGGGTTTTATTTATCACCAACATATACGACAGACTAAGGCACAGAGGTTTCATTTGAATTGCAAAATACCTTATGTACGCTAAACAAAATATTTTGATGATTAACAAATAGCTGTGTGAACCTCTAATTTTCTAAAGTAAATATGCCATAAAGATATACCCCCTCAAAGTACTTTGCAGTTCTTGGAATTAAACAAATCAAGGGCATTTTATTGCAAAACTGCAAGTGAATGTTTTTCATGGAAGCAGAGACCTCATTAAGACCCAGGAATAAGAGATCTCATTCGTCTGATGCAATCCTCTTAAAGCACACTTAACCTTTACCTCTACAGTCAATGCCAAAAGAAAAATTAAGGACGCTGCTGGAGACCCATTTTAAGAATAATGTCCTAAAACAGATCTCCACAGTTGGAGTGTACAATAGACCAGCTTTTATTCAAATTAGGGAAGCTCAAGTGTTTCAGCCCATCTGCTGACAATGGCCTCCTTGTAAAAATCCAAGCCCGTGGAGGATCACAATTTAGGAATGCGCCCGTAAGAGGGAAGAGGCCCTCTTTCAGGGAGCTGCGGGACTTCACGGGCCAGAGCTGACGCCATGGGCTGCATCTTAAATGATTCATTTGAGCAGTTTGGTCATTACGCCAAAGAACCATTGGGGGGTGGGGGTGGGAGGGGTGAGGGGCGGGTTAGTCATGGGCAACAATTCTCAACAGTTTTAATTTAACCCGCTTTTTCCCCTCATAAAATCGCGGCTGGCACCGCCCCCGCCCAACAACAAAGTCCTCTCTTTCCCGGCTCCACTCGCCACCGCGGTTGTTTTTGGCCCATTCCCTCGGCCTTCCCCTTCCGCCCTTAAGGGAGGGGGCAGACTCTCGCCTCAAGGCCGAGCCCGGGTCCCGAGATGCCTCGCCCCTGCCCACTGCTCACGCGGGACGCGTGGGCGCCAGAATGGGCCGAGCCTAAGGTTCCTGCCAGGGTCGCCAAGAGACTCAGGGACTGCAAAGGCGTCTGGGGACGCAGCAGGCGTCAGTCACACGCTCTGGGCCAAGGTACTGTGCCTGTCCCGCCCCACCCCCCACCGTGGGTGCGCGCGCAGCCCTTCCCCGCCACGTCCTCCCTCACCCCCACCCCCATCCCTCCTCGCGCCAACCGCTCGCGCGCGCAAAAACACTGATTGCCCCTAAGTTCCGGTCACAGCCCCAGCCGCGTCCCCTAGTGGTAACCCACTTGAGGCCCATGTAGCTGCACTTTAGAGATTAGCGCCTGCGCACTGCAAAATGGGGGGGAGCGAAGAGAAGGTTCCGGCACCACCCTTCTCAGTTCTCCTTGCGTCTGGTGCTTGGGCTACCAAGTGCTGCAGCGCCATCTGGTGTTGGGTGTTCCGCCGTTGGTGGTGGAACGCGCGTGTGCGCGCGCCTTTGCCCCCACCCTTTCCTCCGAACGTTCCAGAGAAGGCATGGCCCTAGCGCAAAACTCTCAGTTCCCTTCCCCCCACCCCCTCCCTGCAGGAGGAGGCGGAGCCTAGAGTCCCCCACCCCTCCTAGCGTCTAATCGCCTGGCCTGGCATTTGGAGGGGCTTTGTGGTTCCCGCGCATTGCGGGCCTGGCCGTTGGGTGTGGTGGAGGGGGCTGAACTGAGCCCGTAATCTTCCTCAGGCCCCAGGCTAGCTTTCCGGCAGTCTCCCCCTTTTCTCCTCCCCACCTCGCGGCGCCTCCTACGCTCCCGCCCCTGCCCCCCCCACCCCCATCCCCCGCTCCGTGTTCTCCTTTCTTGCGGGTGGAATGGGTTTTCGGGATCTCAACCCGCTTTTCTGCCCACCCTAGGCGGGAGCATCTCCTGTGCAGCCTTTGTCCCTTTTTTCTGTGGTCCCGGCTGCCATGTCTTAGCCGGCCCAGGAGAGGCAGCCTTTAATATGGTGGCCGGGAGATGAACACAGTCTCTGAGGGATTGAATCCTAGAAAAAATGAAAGCGGGAAGGGACTTTCCTGTAATGCGACCCCTCTCATTTGGCCACGGGTCTCGCAAGGTGGGGACGGGGCGTGAGGCGCGTTCCCTGGGCCGAGCTGGGGCTCTCCCCGTCCCCTTTGCAGCACGGTCTCCATTATGGCCTGGTGTACTGCTGGGGGACAGGTGTCGCAAAAGTTCTGGGGCATCTGCAAGCTATTAAAGCCCGAAACCGCAGTGAGGATTTTGGTGCATCCTATACAAGGCGTGTTTTGTCCTTCTCTTTAGAGTTTTAAAGCAAAAGCTGCCCTTTGAAAAACTGAATCTTGATAACAATCGGCACACAGGTGGGGTAGGGGTGGGGGGAGGAGGGACTCCGAAGACACTTTGAAGACCCAGCTAGGGAGGCCACGGGTGAAGTGGGGAAGCAGGACTGCCCGGGCAGGCGCTCGTATGGGTTTAAAGTGAAAACATGACCATCCAGTTGCTGCCTGGCTTAGCTAATTAGCCGTGATAAGTAAGAGCTAAATTCATTTACTTCTAGCCGAAGGACCAACCTCCAAATTTGGGTGCCTCTCTTCATACCCAGGAAATGAATACACCTGCTTCCTTCTCTAACAATCGACTTTACCACTCCATTACAACCGACCCAGAGGAAATTTGCCTGGGCCACGGTACATTTACATGTCTCTTTTCCCCTTCGTAGTTGAAATGTATGGGAATCTTACGACACCCATGATATGCAAACACAAACAGACCACTATTAAAATAATTGTTTATGAACCAATATCAACTGTAGAGATTGGAGAAGTATGGACGTTTCTCTGAAGAACTTGACAGCAATCTCCAAAGTAAGTAATATGTTTTTTTAATAGTTGTTAAAGACACTAGTTTAGAGTAAAATCTCATTTGTTTCACAAAATAATAAATTAGTCAAGATAAAAATAAGCCTGCAAAGAGATTAATTGAATCTAGAGAGGTCAGATCATTTTGAGACCATTTGTAGGTGAAACCAACAGATGTGAGAAAGATCATAATTAACTGGTACAATTGGACTCCACCATGGCATTGTAAAGAAATTAGCAGTGAAATAGTCTTTACAAAATACAGAAATCTGCTGGAGGCAACACAATTTTAAAGTTAATCAGAGTTTGATTTTCCATATTTTTCAAAGGGAGAAGGTTTCCAAGAAATAGAAAAGATCACAGGCCATACATACTATTACCAAAGAAAGGCAACAAAAAGAAAAGACACCTGCAACTACCAATCAAAATGTGTGTTGCCTTCCCCCATAAGAATACAAACTTCTTGAAGGTAGGGACTCTTATTTCTATTCCCAATGCTTAATACAGTCCTTGGAACATAGTATGCACATAATAAATGTTTTTTATTCGGATGCACATTGAAGTAGGAAGGATTTTGCACATAATTTTATAATCATATTAAGAAGTGTCTCAGAGAGTATTATATCCCATTGTGCAGTTTACTGATTTTTTTTAAAGAAGCATTTGACTTGATAGATTAAATAAATATAGGTTTGAAGGCTATACTCAAGCAAGCTATCTAACTCCTATGTATATTTTAATAAAAGGCTGATGGAGGAAGAACATTCTGGGTGTGGGGAAACTGTGCAAAAACAAAGATAGGAGATAGAGTATTGTATGTGAAGAACTGGCAAGAAAGCCAGTTTGGCTAACTGTAGAGTGCATGAAGGTGGAAATCTTGGAAAGTTAGATGAGAACCAGATTATAAAGAGCTTTACATGCTGAACAGAGGAATCTATTTGATCCTAAGAGGTAACAGTGATGCATCAGACTTTATCAAGGGAGTGATATGGTCAAATTTGTACTTTTGGAATATCACCTTGGCAGCTTTGTGGAGTGTGGAGTAGAAAAGGGAGAGACTGCCATCAGGGAGAAAAGTTAGGAGGCTATTAAGATACTCCAGAGGAGAAGTGATGAAGATTTCAGCTTAGGGTGGTGGCCATGAAAGTTGAAAGAAGGGGATGGAAGAGAGGTGTGGAGGAGAAATTGACAAGACTTGATAATTTCTTGAATGTGAGGGTAAGGGAGAGTGAGGAGCTTTGAGAGGTCAAGAAGGACAAGGATTGAGAAAAAGCGATTATATCTAGTAATTAAGAGAACACTTTTGTCCAGACTTTTCTACCATGGGGCAACTGCCTTTTCCCTCCATCCCTTGCAGCCCCCTTTACTCTCTGGACTTTGCCACCATGGTTTAGCTGTCTTCTGGCAGCTAGGTCCCACAGTGGATAGAGTGCTAGACCTGGAGTCAGGATGACTTTAATTCAAAGTCAAACACTATCTGTGTAACTCTGAGCAAATTACTTAACATCAGTTTCTTCAACTGTAAAATAAGAATAATAATGGCACCTATTTATCATAGTTTTGTGTAGATCAAATGGGATACCATATGTAAAGTAATTAGAACAGTGCTTGGCAAAACATATAACAAGTAATTAAATGAATGTATTTTTCCTTCCTTTTCCCCAAACCCTTGTGTTTATAGCTCCCTTCTCCTACTGGTGTTCTCAGAACCTCCACTTTGAAGAAGGACCCAGACCCACCATCCTTCATTCTCTAGATTTTGCCACTGTGTTCCTGCACAGGTACGCTTTTCAGCTTAGCTCTCTTTTTTTACGTCTTGTCTTCCACTGTTAGAATGTAAGCTGTTTGAGGAGAGGACCATCTTTGGTTTTTGCTTATATTTGTACTTCCACTGCTTAGTATAGTCCCTGGCTAATAATTGCTTATAAAAATATTCATTGATGACTTCAGGGAATACTTTGGAAAGAGCGGTTTCACTTGAGTTATGAAGTCAGAAAACGTACTGAAAAGTATGGAGAAGTAAGAGGAGAGTAAATAAAGACCACAAGTATAGACATATTACAAAGTTAAATGGGGGAGAAAGTTTGAAATCATAGGTTTGGGCCACATCACATGTTATTGTCATGTATATAATTACACACAAACGTATATAATGTGGGTGAGTTGGCCTACAGGTGCTCTTCCTTGGAACATGTACAGATATTCTCTACTACCTGTCAAATAAGGGTGGGGGGTAGGGAAGAACTGTTGGGGCTAGTTTCGGGATGTATCTAATTAATTGTTAAAGGACTTGTACTAAAATGAAATGATGAATCCTCTTATTGACTGCTAAATCAGAAGAATGGCACTTTAGGGGCTGTGCAAAAGTAAGATATAGGCCTCTTCAAAGATATCCTTCTGTCAATAAAGCACATAAACTACTTGGAAATACAGTGCAGAGTTGAATTGGGCAGAGTTAGAGGCACCTACTCCGTCTCCCCTTGCCTTGGCTTCTATGAAGTCATAAACACATGGTCACTTCTGACTCTTTGTATTTGTTCTTTCCTGTTTTTAGGTGATTGAATATCCTGTGGTGGTTTTGTTCTGGACTAGTCTAGTGGTAACCTTGTGAGTTCTGAAAAGCCCAAAGGTCTTTTGTCTCTGGCATGGCACTGGCTGAAGTGAGAAAGAGGCAGAGAGAGACAGAGAGAGACCCCTGCAAATATCAAGCTTGGTTGTCTGAGAAGATAGTGAAGTGAAATGTGAAATACCTAATTAACATTATTGCTCAACCGCTTTACTTTTAAGTCTACGATGAGGCTTAAAATATTAGCCTCCTGACCAGTTATAACTGTATTTATAAGTTAAATTTCTTAATGCTATTCTAATCATTCTGTAAATGTATACTATAATTCTTTCTATGTTTAGCATATCTCTATTCATATGTCTATATGTAGACCTAGTTAAATACAGATTGATATGTTATAAACATATACATAATACATATATATATACACATGTTATACATATATATGGTCTTTTTTATACTCTTTGCCAAAGTCTGCTTATTGACTTCTCAAACATTCTTTAAGGGTGCAATCTATTCATATATAAATAATTTTCATAAAGATTATATAAATATGGGAAATTAAATATGACCTTGCATTCAATGTCATGGTATAATAACCAATTTAAATTGTCATTAGCTGGCTTGCTGTTGACCTGTTTGCCAGCTGGCAATAGCATTTCCAAAAATATTATTGTCTCTCTTTTATAGACATTTAAATTGTTCATTCTCCTATCTTGGACTTTCTTATAACATTCTCTTTTAAGTCTGTTTACCTTCTACTTCATAACATTTGGAATATGATTTATTTATGAAGTTACAACTTTCACAATATATTTTAAACATTAAAATTGGTCCTTTTACAAACTCATCCTTGAAAGAAAACAAAATATGTTTTTCAAATTAAAAAAAATATTCTGGCTATATCCTGATACAGTGAATTTATGTGTTCTTAGTTTATTGCACCAGAAATTTTGTTAAATCCCAGACTATGTGATAACATATTTTTGTGCTTATCGATCAGAATGCAAATATTTTATTAGCCACATTTCTCATTATATTTGTACCTGAAGAGATTCCTCCCATTCATAAAACTAACAGTAATAATATAGGTTATCTGCTTGAAACATTATAATAGCCAATACCATAGAAATGAATTGAAATGCAGTATATGTTGATGTTTACTTGATTTTTTTGTTCTAAATATATGCTTCCAAAGGTCAATGAAGACCAAGAAAATAGAAATTTTGTACTTTTTCAAAAATTTAAAATTATAATTATAATTCCAAACAAAATTTTGGCATATTGTTTGAATTACAGAAGATATGATTGAAGAGTAGAGAAAATGTGTTTATGGTATAGAACATTTAAGGTGTTCTTTATCCTGGTTACTTACAGGATCAAAACAAATGTTATCAGTTATGCTTTGTGCAAAATATAAAAGCTGAATGATAAAATGGTACTTCTACTCATAGAAATGCCTTTTCAAATTAAAGGTTTACCTCAAGTGGCATTTCAATAACATAAAGCCAATTTCAAATTGATTTTAATCAACCTACACTTGTTAAAGGAAAATTACAAGGCAAAGATATGTAGATTAGCTGCTGTTGAAGGAACTGTGGGTATATTTCCCTCTGATTTAAGAGAAGAAAATATCATGAAAGAACCACTTAAATAATTTCTTGCTTTAAAGTACATAATTAGAAAGCAAAAGAGAGTAGAAATGCCTGAGGCATATGTATATGTGTGTGTGTATATATGTATATATATGTGTATATGTATATATGTGATGAGACCATACCTTGCCTTGGCCTTCCCAACTGGAAGACAAATAAGATTTAACAAGCAATTTTTAATATATTTTTATTTTGCATTTCCTAACCTGAAGTTGCATATGAATTAAAAAACAGTACTTTGAAATATATTATAGTTCATGCCATTTAGTAATAACATTTAGTCTACATTCCTTTTTTCCCAAACTGGAAAGACTGAGCTCTATTGCTACTCTGTTAGACCTGTAATCTTAAATAAAACTATTTAACCTCTCAGAACTGTAGTTTACTCTTCTATAAAATAAAAATAGTAATAAATGTCCTTCCTACTCCACAGTATTGTTTTAAGAATTAAGAGCTAAAACTAACAATTTTTGCATAAAGGGCAAGTGACATGATATGCACTCTCAAATCACTTTCTTAAATTTACTTGGGATTGGAGACCCTGGTGCTGAGGTCAAAGTTGGAAGAGCTGGTTCAGGTTTTTTAAACAATTCACTTAGACCTTTTCTTTAGCCAATGGGAGCTTTATTAAACACAAAACCATTCAGGCTTGAGACTTAGCAAGGAGCTAAACAAAGGCACTGATAAAGCAACCCTTAATATTATTTTTAACCCTTTGGGCACACCTTTGTTTCTACTGGGACATTGCCCTGTGCCCAGAAGTGAGACACCTTAGGACTTGAAGAATCCTCAGAACAGCACTTGAGAGCTTTGTATCTTAAGTCTTGATTCTTGCTAAGTAGTTACAAAGCTTACTTGTTTGTACACTGTTGAGGGACTGAACATTCTGTCAGGGCCCTGTAAATTTTGACAGTCTGGCTGGAGCTGAGCCCTAATTCCCTCCACCCTCCTTATAGAGTGAGGTAATTGAGTGAGATAATTCATGTTAAAAAAAAACCAAAACACAAAAAAACCTTTACAACTGTAAAGTGCTACAAAACTATATTATTGTTCATAATTGTATCACTTGAAATAAATCTTTATTTTGTAAAATATTCCATAATTCTGATATTTTTACTATGTCAAATGAGTGAACTGTTTACACAACAAAGGAAATTTTGTATATAATGTTATTTTTAAATAATAGCATCAATTATATTACAAAGGGAAATATTTAAGGAAACATTTTTAATCACCTTAAGCAATTTAAAAGTACTATTTACATATAAACAATTGATATGCTAACTATAAATTATTATTTATTAAATCAGATTACCTTGGCAAATCTACTAGGCAATGTTTTGTAATCTTAATTTGAGTTAGTATTTGTACTTGAAATGAAATTTCATTTCTAGAAAAATATTCCAGGATTCACATTTTTCACTAATTAAGCTTAGTCTTTCCCCAGTTACTAAATAGATATTTTTGTGTGTATGAGCTCTTACTGTATATAGGTATTCATTTAATAAATCAATCAACCTCACTTGTCGTTTATTTCCTCACCAATGAAATCAAAGGATTTTACTAGCCAGAGGCAACATGGATACAGTGAGGCAAACATACTTAAATGCTGCTCAGGTGTTGGTTCTATTTTTGGGCAGGTCCACTTTTCTAAGAACCATTTTCCTCATCTATAAAATCAGTCTAGTATTTTAGGACCTAGCATAGCTTACCACTCTACTGTCATACTTTTGAGAACAAAGGTTCTAAGTCTGTGCCACAATGAATCATCAGAATAAATCTTTAGAGATATTTTTATACATGTGTAATTTCATATTTAATATTTTAGAGGGGAAATCCTATTAGCATTGACTTTTTAAATAAGCATTATTTCTAGTCTGTGGAACATATATAGGTTCAATTGACATAGTTTGGGTAAATGACTAGACTCAATGACCTCAAAAGCCCCTTCTAGCTCAGACATTTTGTGATTCTGTTCCTTTTGTTCAGGGCTCTGTGATAAATGAGAGAATATTATCAAGGATGTAGCTACCATTTCCCTTAGGAAATAGAATTTTCATTGCTCAAAACATTTGTTGTTGTCTTTACCTAAATCCTCAGGCAGTTTATAACACAATCCATGCAGAAAACTTCCCCAAAGACACATAATCTAGAGGAACACAGAAACACTCAGGCAAGGTCACTCAGCAATACTGGATCTGTACAGCTACACCATTCATCATCCATGAAGAAATCTTACTTGCCTTCCTTCCTTCCTTTCCCATTCCCTCCCTCACTATTTCTACAGTCAACCTATAATGGCACTGTCTATAATGAATCTGAACCACAGATTCTAGTAATAATTCTAATAATCCATGATTATTTCTTCTGCAAATAGACCATGTCAGTAAGAGGCAGGCTTGTGTCCTTGTTAGTGATATCTGTGGTGACTTTATCCCCTACCTCCCTATATTTGAACTGCTTTGACTCTGATTGTGGTAAAGGATTTTTTATAATGTCTTATTTGCTCCCATTAAACTTTACATTTCATTAGGGAAAGGAATATGCTTTTATTTCTGTTGTATCCCTGCATATGTCCTCAGTCTGTATCAATAACCAATAATTCTGTTTGTTGATTATCCCTTAACTAAAATATAGTTCATTTTTTATCATCTTTGGAATGAATACAGAATAAAAGGATGACATGATATAAAGCAAAACCTGTAATCAAAACATAGAGCCAATAAGTTGTATGCTGATAGTATATTAAATGTTATATTATTTTGTTGAATGAAGTTGGTAACTGATTCTACAATTCCTCAAGGTATATACCTAATATTATAAGACTCTCTTACCAGTTATAAATGTGTGGCATAATGAAAAAATAACAGTGCTGCATGAAATATTATTGTATTTTATTTTCAAATAATGATTCATGGGGTTTGGTATGTTTATTAGATTAGGGCCGCGTGATGGCAGCCTTGCTTTCAACTGTATTTCCTATGATTACAAATTGCCTTTTAGAATCATTCTATGAATTTTTCTTTCCTCTTATTTTTCAATAACAAATATCCATGGATAAGAATGTGTAATGAATTCCATCTTATATGGTTAGCACCTGAAGAGATGAGAAACAAACTGATACATTCAAGTGTATGAGATTTTTGCCTAGCAGGTACCTTACCTACTATAGATTCCCTTCTTTTCTTTCTAATTTAATACTTATATATTTATATGTTCAATCAATTTTGGAAAGATTTTTCTACTTTTTGTTTCCTGCCGGCATGTAATTTTTGTTTCAGTTATTGAATAGAGCCCTATATTATCTTTTAAGAAACACTGTCTTTTTTGCAGTGTCTACAGTTCTCACATATATACATATATGCACATATACACACATAAATAGACATACATGTAAAACTATATGCAGAATAAATATAAAGAGAATAAATACAAATAAATTCCATATAGCTAAATACAATGCAATTTGAGAGGAAGGGAACTAACAATTGGAGTAATCAGGAAAGGCTTAAGAAAAAAAGTGGTACTTAGACTGCATCTTGAAGAAAGAGAGTTCTATGAAAGCATTGGTGAGGAAGGAGTGTCAATGCAATGTTACAGAGACAGGAGATGGATTATGTAAAAAAAAAAAAAAGAGGGAAGGCTGGTTTTGGGGAATAGTGTCCAGTGAGGCTGTAATGGGCAGGCCTTACTTGGATTGGTGTTCTGTTAAGTTTAGGTTCAATATTAGATAAAAATGAAACATTTGTAGGTCATTCAACCTAGAAAAGGTTAAGAAGAGGTGGTTTACCTAGCAATTGTATAGAAAGGATACTCGCAAGGATGCCTTAGTATTTGGCTTATAGAGACATGGTGCCCTAACCTCCATATGTAAATGGTTTTGGTAAGCTGGTCCGCATACAGCAATTCACCTGGTCTTGGGACATACAACAAATCTGAATAGCCTAGACTCCACAGGGGTGCCCCTCCCTTTTTTCCCTTAGGTTACCAGAAAAGCCACATCAGTATAGCCAGAGGCCACCAGGAAGCAGTTATCAATGGAGACCCATTTGAGACAACCCCCTGAGCTAGTCAAACCCCAGCTCTTTGCCTTTTAGAGAAATACCTAGCCTAACCTACCTGAGAGCAAGGGAGTAAGGGAAGGGGTGGGGAAGGACCTTGGCAGATAGTGATTTTTTCACAAAGCTAAAAAGATAGATTGGGCCATGTTGTAGGAGTTTGAAAAGCTATACAGAGGAGTTTGTTTGATCCTAGGAAGCTATAGGGAACTATTAGAATCTGTTGAGTAGGTGAAAAGAATGGTCATATATGCACTTAAGGAGAATCACTTTGGCAGCAGTGTGAGGGGGAGAGATTTGAGGCAGGAAGGCCGATTATGAGGTTGTTACAATAACTCAGATGAGAGATGGGAAGAGCCTGAACCAAGGTTATTGTTACATGAGTAGAGTGAAAGAGTCAAATGTGAGAAATGTGGAACTAGAAACAGCAAGATTTGGCAGATGATTGGATATGTGGGGTAAGGGAGAGTGAATAGTTAAGGACAATGATGATGTGTGAGGTGTGGGGACCCCAAAAACCCCTTACCCAAATTTTAAAACTCAGAGGCATCTCAAGGTAGGAACAGAAAGCATTTATTCAGTTCTCGTGAGAAAAAAGGGTGTAACCTTCACTAGTGGAAGGAGGTGTGTTATAGAAGACAAAGCAAGGTTATGTACCCTAGCACAAACAAGCCCCCTCCCAACACTATCCCTCACCCCCACTGGCTGAGAAGCAGGTTTACAATCCAGGCTCGAAAATCCTCTCCAAAGACAAAAAACAAGGAAACGGTACAGCCAATCCAAAAATACGTGTCCTTATTTGGCAAACTTATGACTGAGGTGGGGAAAGGGTCCTAAAGGACTTAATGCTGATGTGGCAGTAAAGTATGTCCTTATTTGGCAAACTTAATGCTGAGGTGGCACTGAGGGGTCTCTCTTGAGTTCCAAGTCCTTGGGAATCATGTGATTTCCAGTAAAGGCAACTCAGGCCTGTTCTCATGAGAAACCTTACTAGATTTTAGGGTATAGTCTGAGAAGTTTTCACCTCTCTCAGTGAGGTTGTGAACCTAGAAGACTGGTGTACCTTCAACAGAAATAGGGAAGTTTGAGTTTTCTTTTGGGCATGTTGAATGTGGGATGCTTCTGTGATGGCATACTTGGAGTGAGGAAAGACCTGAGTTTAAATCCCATTTGATACCTGATAGTGTGATTAGGCCTCTCCAGTATCCCCAGCAATATCATAACTGACAGGCTAGATGAATGGGGAAGAAGTATCTTCTTCCTGACCTTAGCTCCTATTAGCTTTAGTGGTCTCATTTAATCACAGAATTGAGGAAGTAACTTCCTATTATATTCTGAGGTTAGCTTGACCTCACTTCAGTAATTCTATCTTCTGGCTAGTGACAGGAACAGTTATTTTTATGTCTTCCTTGTTACACAACAGTTTTATATTCAGCTGTAGTAGATGGATAGTAGGGAATGTTGTAGTAATAATAAATAATATGACTAAGGGCCTTTCCATGAAGGCCCTTCCTCCAGAGACCAAAAGGGGAATTTATTTGGAAAGCAGAATAATACAGTAAAAAGAGGAGTTGAATCTAGGGGGTCTAGGTCTAAGAATTAAAGAGACCGAGCTTTGAAGCTTAGGTCTGCCACTAACTTCTTAGTTTCTTCAATAAAAAATAATCTTGAAGGCAGGAATTGTTTTTGTCTTTGTATATACAGATTTTAGCATAGTACCTGTCAAATAATAGGTGATTAATAAATGCTTCTTGACTGATTGAAGACCCAGCTCATATCCTGCCTCCTCAATAAAACCTTCCTTACCCCTCTAGATGGAAATCATCTGTCTCTCTCCATTGCTTATTGTGCTATAAGTACTCTCGTACTTATTGCCTATAAAGATTTTTTTCCCCAGTTAATCAGGTACAGCAAAACTTTAATATTCACAAAGACCAACTTTCTTGTACATTTAAGGGTCCATAATGTCTCTAAACTAGGACATGGGGTAGAAAAGACTCTGAAAACAACAGAGAAGCAAAAGATCAGAACATTAATGTAAACTGCCAACCTGGCTCTTTGCCTCCAATTTCTGCTGTAGGATCACTTAACTTCTACCCCAGGAATCCAGGATGTCACAAGCCTTGCAAGGACTGCCAAAAAGGTCCATAGCTTGCTGTCAATTTAGCCTTTCTTCTCATCTCATACTGACTTTACACTTCACTTAACGTCATTGGGTAACACTTACTTACTGTGATTAATCTCTCACGGGGTATTTAAGTTCCCTAGTAATTGGCTTCCTGTTTTGTTTTCCCTGTCTGAGTCTCTGCTTTAGTTCCTATCCTGGCATCCCAGTTCCTTCAGGACTTCCTTAGCCATCCCAGAACTAGAGTTATGTCCCTTAAATCCAATTTTCATTAATTATATCCACACTGTTGTCTAACTCACCAGCTTGCCTTACCTGGAACTGTGCTCATTGCCAACTGATAGATTCCCCAGTTACCATGTATTGCCCCCTAGTTAGGCTAAGTATCTGTTGAACCTCTATAGTCTACCACATATATATCTGTGCTTCCTAAATGCTGCTGAGAACTTCCTCAATAATCCATCCCTCCCCTTTGAGTGTATCTAGACTTCAGTCCATAGCCATACCTGTCTGGGTATCAAATAAACCTGATTTTAATAATTATGCCTGATAGATTGAAGAGAAAAAAGATAAGGATAACTTAGAATGCCTGGCCTTGTGAAAACCTGAGAATCTGGGGAAGAGCAAGCGGAATAGGAGACAAAAAAGATGAGGAAAGAAAATAATGACGATAAGGAATTTGTTAATAGTGGCAACATAATGATATGGGACTTGTCAAAAGTTAAGTTTATTGACATATAACAAGTCTTATGTGTATTTTTGTCTGAAATTATTTGGCTGAAATCACTTGTTTTATATAATTTGACATTTGAGTTCATAAGATTTTTACACCTACTCTTTGATTCATCATGAAACTACAATCACATTAAATACTAAAGATTTATTTGAGTAAGTCTAGCTTTGGTTATAGCTTATGGGTTTTCAGTAGAGTTTAAGTCAAGTGAGATCCTAGGGCCACTGATGTTTATCTCCATCTCTTTGATAACTTTCTTGCTTTATCATGACTTGTGACCTGATAAAGAATATGTTCTAGTATTCCAACTCTATTTGGGAATTTCTATAATTCCAGGACAGTTTTGCTTGTCATTATTTCAACGTATTTGTCACTTTGTCATTTCCTCAATAGAGACAACCTTTCTAGGCCAACAGGAAGTAAAAAAAAAATCTCGGAAGCAGTTTTAGGTGAATGTTTTAAAATCTGGTGAAGTTGCCCAGATCTTGAAAGCTCACCTGGACTTCTGACATCAGTTTTGGGTATATAACCTTGAATAAAATAGTGAATTTCTTCAGTAAAAATTACCCTTTTCAAATATTTGATATTCTGGTTTTTGTGCTTACTCAGAATAATTTTTCTTCATAACAGTGGTTAGTAGCTATTTCTTAATGGGCTCCTCTCTGTTCTTCCAGCCTTAAGGAGCCTCCACTGCCATGTCTTTTTGAACATTTTTGTTTGTTTCCTAGGAAATAATTAGGCTATTTTAGAGCAAGAATTTATCAGTTCTTGATTTTTTTTACTTTTGGTTGAACTTTCCTTTACATGTTAGTGTGGCTGATCCTGTTTTATTGTGGACTTCAATGATCCTTGAAAACACATGACTTCCCTACACTAATTGCATGGCAATATCTGTAATGGTCATTGAAATGTACACTTTCATGTAAATGATATTTACACATTTTCTTACAGTAATATTAATTTCCCCAAATGCTAGAATTAAAAACATGATAGCAATGAAACAGCACAAACTCTTGTATTCCCCTGACAGAAAACTAACTGCAGGTGTGTTAACCAGCTCAATTAGATTTAATCTGGTTAAGGTCATATGTCCACAGTTAGCCTAGTGTTAATAGAAGCACACAAACAAAATCATTGCTGTTGCAAAATGCAGCCATATCAAAAGTATTGATTGTCCCAATTTGGACCATGAGAATTGAAGTAGCAAGTAGAAACAATAGGAGAGAAGATATCCAGTGATGAAGAGACACCAAAAACCTTGACATTTCAGTCTGGAAGAGGATGAGAAAGGAGGAATGACAATCTATACCTCAACAGCCTTTGAAGGAACTAAGACAGGAATCCTGAACTTCTCTGAAAATGTGTTTTGGAGAAAGGATGTAATAATTACTGTGGTCAAATGTGTCAGTATGTCTCACTTAAAGTATAATAGCTTATGTTTATAGTTCTTTTTGGTTACAATTTTACATGCTGTCTACCACATGTATACCACTGACCTCCATGATACTGCCCTTCTTTCTTGAAGTAATTCAGTACCCTGGCTCACAATATTTCTCTCCAACTGCTCCTGCCTTCATATCAGGGGACTTAAACGTAAATATTGATACTCCCTAAAACACCCTAACTTTCCCAGTCCTCACATTTCCTGTGACCTGTTCTTCTATCTTACCTTAGCCATACACAAAGATAATTCTATCCTTGATTTTACCATCACCCACAGATGTACAACTTCCATGTTTGTGAAGCCTGAAATTCTCTTACTGAGTTACACTCTATTATCATTTTACCTTGCCCTCTGCCTTATCCTATCAAATCCTATCCTTCATCCATACCATGACCTTCGATCCCTTGACCCTTCAGTCTCTTCCTAGACCCATCACCCTTGCACTAACCACACTCTCCTCTTTTCCCTTGGTGAACCAGTCCAACTCTACAGTTTTCTCTTGAATCCCTTGCCCTCTTACCATATAGCCATTTGTGTCCTACCAGGCCTTAGTCTTGCTTCACTCCCACCTTCTGCTGCCTTCTCTCTGATATATATGCTGCTGAATGAAGCTGGAGAAAATTGCAAGACTATGTTGAATGGGTTCACTACCAATTTAAATTATAAAAATAAATGGGTCCTTAAGTGGGCCCTCAGTACTGCTACAAGGCAATTTAAAAAATTTTCTCTAACTCACTATCCCACACAGCAGTGGATCTTCCAGACCTTTTTATCCTTCCTCAAGCCTCCCATTGATCCCCCTCCCCCCTCCCCTCTTAACTGAGAATCTTGCCTCATATTTTATTGAAAAAAAATTGAGGTTATTTGCTGTGGGTTCCCTCTCCTCATCTCACATCACCCAGACGCCTTCTTTCATTATTTTCTCCACCCCTCTGTCATGTAATGAGGTGGCCCTACATGTAAGTGATCCCATCCTATCCCGTCCTTTCTCTCCCCTACCTCCCCAATCAGGGTTCAGTGATTAGCTGCTCCGCATCCCATCTTCTCTAGCAGATTGCCCTTTTGTCATCTCACTTTTCTTTTTTCATTTTCCCTCTGTCTATTGGCTGCTTCCCTGCTGCCTACAAACATGTCCATGTCTCCCCCATCCTCACAAAAACCCTCTTTAAATCCATTCATTCCTGGTAGCTATCATCCCAAATCTCTCCTCCCTTGGGGCTAAACCCCTTGAGAAGGCCATCCGCAATAAGTGCCTACACTACTTTTCTTCTAATTCTCTTACAGACTCTCTCCTACAGTTTGGCTTCTCATCTCTTCATTCAACCAAAACTGCTCTCTCCAAAATTACTAATGATCTTTTAACTGCCAGATCTAATGAGCTTTCTAAATCCTCATCTTTCCTGAGCTCTCTGCAGTCTTTCACAGTGTCAGTCACCCTCTTCTCCTTGATGCTTTCTTCTCTCCAACTTTTTGTGACACTACTTTCTCCTGGTTCTCTTCCTACCTATTGCTTATTGGATCTAAACTAGATGTCCAGCAGACATCTTAAACTCATCATGTACAAAACTGAAATTATCTTTCTCTCTAAATTCTTCCCACTTCCAGGATTCTCTATTTTGTACATAGTTATTTGTATGTTTTTCTCCTCCATTAGACTGTGAGCTCCTTAAGAATTTTTTAAAATGTGAATATATTTGAGAGTATTGCCCCATTTGGAGATTCCCCACATCCTATCCAGGTCCCTAATAGTTACTTCTGGGTTCTCATTAATCCAAAATCTCTGTATATCACTCTCACTCTGCATCTTAGAGTGTTTTTGTCGCTGTTCAGTCATTTTTTGGTTGTGTCTGACTTTTCATGACCCTGGTTGAGGTTTTCTTGGCAGAGATATTCTAGTAGTTTGCTATTTCCTTCTCCAGCTCATTTTACAGATGAAGAAACTGAGGCAAACAGGGCTAAGTGATATGCACAGAGCAATTATTCAATAAATATTGTTTGAACAAGGTTTTCTTCAACTGAATATTCCATTTCAGCCATTGTCTACCTTAGAAGAGAAAAAAAAATCTTATTTATGCAGCATGACCTATATTTATTTTGCTCCTTCCCCCCCACACACAAAAAAATGCGCTAAAGTATTCCATCAAAATCATTCTTTTTTGCTTGATCTAAACCAAATTTTTGTCATCTAAATGCAAAGAAAAAAACTTTCATTTTTCAGAGTGGCAGGGACTCTGCTTCCATTTCGATCCTAGACCAAGTCAATTTAAAACAAACTAAATACATAGAATTGATCTGATCTCTAGTTTTCACTAGTAATTAAAATAAAATAAGCTTTCATATGAAGCTGTGACGGCTATAGTATCTTTGTTGTTGTTTGCCTTCTACTGTTTGGCTATAATATACCACAAAGTAGTCATCCTCCTTGACTCTTTATTCTCACTTACCTGGCCTCGTCTCCAGTCAGCTAACAAGTCTTAATGATTCATCACACACAGCATCTTTTATACATCCCTTTCCCTGCATTCACATGAGCCCCTGCTCTAATTCAGGGCTTCTTTATCTCTCTCCTTGAGGACTGTAATAGTCTCCTAGTGTCTCTGCTTCCAGTCTTTCTATTCTGTTCTCCACATAGCTGCCAAGTTGGTATTCCTAAATCACAGGTCTTATGATGTCACTCTTCTGTTCAGGAAGTTGAGTGGCTTACACTATTGATTCCAGGATAAGTACATATTCCTTTGTTTGACATTTAACAACCTTCATAATAATGGCTGAGTAAATTTCCTTCTGGGGAAGCTAGGTGTTTCAGTGGATAGAGCAGTGGGCCTGGAGTCAGGAAAACCTGAACTTTTTCATGCTATATGGGATAAAAAAAAATATCCCATTATTCCCAGAGATAGGTCCGTCCTTGTGTATTGCAGAGAAACATGAGAGACAACTATGAACTATGGGACTTTAACATTTTTTATACTCTTCAGATGGTGTGGCAAGAATGGACAAAAACAGGAACAGCTAAAGTTTAGCACTACTTTGTTTTCTTTTGGGGCCCTAATGTTTGCAGATTCATGGTCCTAAAGATTGTGATTTAATGGACTTTTATCTGTCTTTTTTATTATGAAGTCTATATTTCAGTAACTAAAAAGATCCTTCACTTCATCAGTATGGGCTTCCTCTACTCATTCAGGCTGCATCTCTCTGTGTCTTATGTAACACTGCTTCATGAGCTGCTGTGGTCAAAAAATTTAATTGATTGGAGGCCAACTTCATGGCTCCTTGCTTAGCAGGCCATTCTTGGGCCTGCTCGACCTCAAAGCCAGTCAGGTTTGGTAAGATCTGCCTATACTTGTGTTCTGCTGGCCTAGCCTTTGGAAATCACAAATGGCTGTGACAAGCAATTAGGTAAGACTTTATTGGAGGAGGAAAAATATAACACCCTGAAAAATGTAAATTATAAGATAAAGATGATGTCTAGCACCATTATAGAATTTGAATAGCAATATGGTAGAAGCAGCCTTCTGATTTACAAGCAGTTTTAATTACCTAGTACTTTTAGTTCTCATAATCCTAGACTTATACTAGTAGACAATTTCAGAGCTCTAAAAGAATCACTCTAAGCACTTTACATTCATGGGAACATGCCAGATTCTTTCCCTTGCCTAAGTCCCTTTCTGGTAGCAAATTAAGGGCTTAGGGATACATCACTATTTTTTTTTTCAGGCTATTTGATTGTGATTTAATGTACTATGACAGACATTTGGCAATTTGAGAAGAGAGTCACTAATGTAAAAACAGCAGTAGCAGTTTAAGGTGAAACATAATTAATGAATATAATGAAATCAGTATATATCCAAATCAGGCCAGTGGTGGCTACTATTTTGCACACAGGCTCATAGATTTAGAACTGGACAGGACCGTAAAGGTCAGCAAATACAACTCCATCATTTTACATATGAGTCACTGAGGCTAAAAGGAGGCAAATGACAGGGCCAAGATAACACAAGTAGCTTGTAGCAGAGCTTGGATCTGAACCAGGTTTCTCTTCAAATCCAGTACAATTTCCACTATGTGTCCTTTTAAGCAATTATATAGGGATGGGTATCAAAGCAAGTTTCTTTTTTTTTCCAAATAAGAAAATTTATAGCTACTTTTTGCAAGATTAATAACCACAAATTTTAAAAAACAATCCTATCCTTACTCATAACTAGTCCTGAGTCATACATGCTAAATGACCTTTTTCAGAGAAGTAATGATTTCAAAATGACAAAACAACTTTCTCTAGGCTTAGAGAAAATCTTTTTAGCTTCAGTATGATATTTTGCAAATGCATAGAAAATCTTTGCCCAGATATGGAGTAGGTTACCAAAACTCTCATTGCCAGCTAGCATTAAAACTGGGGTTGGGGGGGGGATAGACAAGTGTAGCGGTGAACTTAACATCATACCACATTGTGTGGTATGACTACCTGGAGTCATCCTCAACCCCTCACTCTCTCTTTCCCCTCACATATCCAATTAATTGCCAAACATTTTCAATTCTGTCTCTACAACATCTCTCCACATTAGTCCCCTTCTTTCCCCGCATACTACGGGACTATTAGATTTGCTCCTTAGTGGGTCTCTTTGCCTTAAGTTTCTCCCCTTTCCAATTAGATCCTCTGTACAGTTGTCAAAGTGATGTTCCGAATGCACAGGTTTGCCAATGGCACTCTCCTACTTGGTATATACCAGTAACTCTTTATTACCTCTGAATATTTTCAGTTTCTGTTAGACACATATAAAGTTCTAGTCTTCTAGAATCAAACTTTTTTGGTATTTGAAGTTCTTCACAACTTGGCTTCAACCAAGTTGTAGCTTCATAAATGCTAGAGTCTAGCCAAACTGACATTTTATTCTTCACACATTGCATTCTGTCTATTGTTTCTTTGCAAAGGGTGTTCCTCAGGCCTGGAATGCACTTTCCCCACATCTGTCTTTTAGAATGCCTAATTTCCTTCAGAATTTAGTTCAAACGCCATTCCCTCCATTGGCCATACCCTGATCCTACCAGCTTCTTGTGCCTTGACGCACCACCCTCGATTATCTTATATTTATTTTGTATGTAGCATACACTTGGAGGCATTCATGATGGAAGGGTCCTTTCAACCATGAGAAGGAAATATGTGTAGCCTCTCACCATATAGAAATGGGATAGGACCATCACTGGTCGTCAACTCTCCAAACATTTCATCTTTTCCTAAAGACTCATTTTAAAGCAAATTTATGTAATGTTTCCCTTATACAGTGCTTCCTTGATTTAAAAAAAAAAAACATTTGATTTAGAACTTTGTTTACATTTTTGTGGGGTTTTTTTTGAAACTGGAAATGTAGCTGGTTCAGGTAGGGAAAAGAACAGTATTAAGTTTTTCTTCAAGGATGATTAAAATTTTTGACCTTGTTATTTAGTCACTGGTATGCTGGTTCTCCTTGTCATTCCTTCTATTAATACACTCTCTTTTGACCTGAAACAATGTCTGATAATAAATGCAATAAAAGGTGAGTACATTTAATGGTTCAGGATTTTTGCTATTAAACTCAGTAATGTGATGGATTACTACTCTTTGTTCTACAGTAATTTAAAACTACTGCTGGTGTCAAACACAGGGTTTGTTTCTTGTAAAGGATTTTTCTTACATCTTAGCTGACAAGAGTCTTCACTTTCACTTTGGTCATCCCTTCAAACATAAAAATCATGTTTATCCCTTGTGTTGGTCACCTGGGAATTGGCCCATTTTCCAAGGTTGAAGAAGTTATAAAATTCTACAGTAATCACCCTCCCTTTCATGTATTGTACAATTCAGTGCAACAGTCATTTATTAAGCACCTACCATATATCAGGCACCATCCTAGGCCCCGAGGATAATAAAAATGGAAGAGTTCCTATACTCAGGAAACTTATGTTTATGTCGTGACATGTGCATTCTCTCTAGGAGTTTACATATGACACCCATGTTCACAGATAAAGATCTACAAGATCTGCTTTTTAAATTCCTGTTCTTTTTTAGAAAATAATATTTATGCTAAGCTGTAGAAAAAGATATTGCACTTACTCATACCATTTGTATACCTATAGAATCGAAGGGTAGGCTTTTAAAACCTTTTTATAGCCTAATGATTTCAGAAATTTCATCAGTCATATGTATGACTGGAAAGAAAGGTGGGCTGGACATGTGGTGAGAGTAAGGGATGCCTTAACCTTGATTCTGTTGGAATCCATCGAATGTCAGGAGATGTAGAGGAGAGAATCCCAGCCACTGAGTGGACCTGCTGTGGAGGATTTCTGAGAACACATAGATGTAAGATGAGAGGGAATAGATGGATTATAATGTGTTTTGCAATGTAGGGAGTACTTACACTGATGAGATCATAGATGCATTGAAGTGTAACCTAAGTCACTATGTTAGTCTTATTGTCTGATGAGGCAGTTTTAAAAATAGCACATGTTTGTAATAATCCTGCCCTTGGAGGCAGAGTTTTTTTCCTATTTTTTTTTTGGAGGGGGAAGGTAGGGCAATTGGGGTTAAGTGACTTGCCCAAGGTCACACGGCTAGTTTTTTGTGTTAAGTGTCTGAGGCTGAATTTGAACTCAGGTCCTCCTGACTCCAGGGCTGGTGCTTTATTCGCTGTGCCACCTAGCCACCCTGGAGGCAGAGTTTTTAAAAAGCGTGTGATTATACCCCCACATTAGAGACTAAGAATGGGTTGGGGTTGAGATCCTAGCCATCAGTAAAGGTTTCTTTCTTCTGTTGGACTCCCAGAGCTGTCCCACATCTTTATGCTGTGAACAAGGACACTACGGAAATGCAAGACAGGGTCAACCATTAGTGTTTATGAGAAATAATGTTAGGTCAGTCAAATTCCATCTTTAACAGTTTATTCTTTTATTAGGGCATGATTAGGAACTGGGTATCCATCACTCTCATCTGAAGTCAGTCGGGGTCTTGGGTACAGACTAGCATAGTTTTTCAGTATGCTGTACCCACTTGAGTAAACTGCCTGCAGTATTTAAAAAATATATACAATCTTATACTTGCCAGTTTTCTCTTTAACTTTTACCTCTTGTGGTCTCCTGTAGAAGCTTTATTTTATAGAAGACAATTACTGCTACTAGCTACTGCTGATATTCTAATGTGTTGTCCTTCTTGCCTGCCCTCTCTCCTGTTTCCCTGTCTGTCCCTCCCTCTTTCTTGCTCCTCTTCTCCCCTAGAGCACTAGGCCTGGAGTCAGGAAGACCTGAGTTCAAATCCAGGCTCAAAACACTTACTAGCTGTATATGACCCTGGCCAAATCGCTTAACCTCTATTTGCCGCAGTTTCCTCAACTGCAAAATAGAGGTAGTAATAGAACCTGCCTGGCAGGGTTGTTGTAAGAATCAAATGAGCTATTTGTAAAGCATTCAGCACAGTGCCTGGCACATAATAGGCTCTATAGAAATATTTATTCCCTCTCCCCTCCTCTTCTTTGCCCCACTTTCTACACCTTCCCCCCAGAACCTCCACCTAATAGGGAGATGTCATAATCTCAGATTAACATCCCTTCTTCCCAAACTGGGAAGAAATACAATTCCCAGGGTTTTTGCAACCCACTCAGGCCTTGATAAAGAGCTGTTAAATTATGAACTTATGGCATTGGAAGGAAGCTGAGAGTTCATTTAGTCCAAACTTTTTCCTTTTATAGTTGAACAAACAGAAACCCAGAAAGATTAATGACTTGCTCTGGTCCCAAAACTAAGATATGGCAAATTGAGGTGAGAAACTAGCCTTCCTGACTTCCAAACTAGTGCTATCATAGACTGGCTTTTGCAAGGTGACTTTTGTGTTTTATAGCTCCTTCTGTCTTTTAAAGTGCTAAATATTTTATTTCAGGAAAGAAGTTCTACCCAGAGCACAAATCAAGAAATTTAGAAGTACAGCTTGATGTTGAAAGGATTTTTATGCTGTTAAAAAGCAGAATAGTTGGGAAAGAAAGAAGCTAAGGGCTCACAGCTTTACTACATATATACATTTTTATATTATATACAGACATTTAGGGGATCTAGAAGAAGACCTAATCTAATGAAACTCTGGTAAAGGTCCTGAGGTCAGGTAGCTGCTTGTGGTGGAACTTCTAAGAAACTTCAAAGATTGACATCTTGCACTTTAAACAAGATACTTAAAAGGTAAGGAGAGTCCTTAAGATCTTCTAGAGAATGCTTCTGTCTCTTGAATGACTTTAGGGCTATTGCTTCTCAATCTTGACCTTGGAGATGCAAGCATCCTAACATAGGCCTCACTAAGGGAGTGAAAGAAAAACTGAAACAGAAATTTAGCAAAAACAGAACAATGCAACAATCATCTGAAGGAGTGACTAAATATTGGAGAATGAAGACCCCCACCTTCAACCCCTATATTGTAAGTACTGTCTCTAGAATCTAAACTATCTGGACCATGTGGTAGATGGTACTAGATCTATGAGTTTACAGTGGGTCTCTCAATGAAAGGGGTGACCATGAGTACGAACAGCACCAGGAACATGAGGGGTCCAGCAAAGATAATGATACTTCCTGAACAGTTACTAAGCTTCATCTCAGGTCAGGAAGAATTGCCTATACTGCTGCCTGTTTAGAATTCTTAGGCCCACCAGCCAGAACCACCCCTGTTCAAGGACACCCTCTTGGTGAGGGGTGAGGGAAAAAAAGCTAATACTTGTCCCATTCAAGTCTTCTGAAAGATTGTCCTCCTTCCCCAGGGATTTGGAATATAGCAATCACATCATAAATGTTTGTTGACTTGTTGACCTGACTTGACAGGGCAGACACTTTGACCTCTTCCTTATTGCCAGAAAACAAGCTACTTCTTAATAACACCATCCCTTGGTCCTCCAAGCCCTCCCTTTGAAGGAGTTGCCCTATGGTCATTGGGTGTTACACTAGCAATCAGTTCTAGATTACAGCAAGAGAAGATCTTTACTGGGCCTCTCATTTCCATGTTTGTTCCAGAGTCCACTCTGCTGGGTCTGAGTGTGCCCACTCTGTGGCTTCTAGCACCTGCCTTCACTGCTGCCTTACCTAGGGCCAAAAGCTTCTTCTGTGTGGTCTGATTATTGTGACAGATACTGCCACCTCTCCACTGCACTAGGGCAGGACAACTGCCACTACCTGGGTCTACCTCTGTCTACCCATGCCAAAGCTTGAGAGCTACTGTGCTGCTTAGTGCTAGAGCCTATATTCCCAAACCCCTTTATGAGTGATAGTAGGCTTGAACACTATTGTGATGACATTGTTGGGGCCTGATTCTATTCCCCCACTCACCCACCCCTTTATGGTCCTGACTGTTTCTCTTTATGTCTTTGTCATGCCTCACTGATTACTTGAGTACAAACTGATGAGGAGTTCTAGCCTCCGTCTGATGCTTGGCTGGCAGAACACACTGAGCAGCTCAGAAGAATGCTCTTGTTGTATATATTTGTTGAATATACTTCCCTTGCTATGACTAAGTAAATCTCCTGTGTTAATCATTGAATAACTTATGAATATCCTGTTCTATAATGATATCAGGTCTAAACTACCAGAGAAGTGACCAGAGCCAGGCCCAGTTGAAAACAATTGGTATTGTCAGTAAGAACTCAGTGAAAAACTAGCCCAGCTTTCATGGGGGAAGGGTGATCAGGATCTTGCTTTAACCATGGGCAAATTCTTCAAACTCAGTCCTGAGACCCATGCACAGACTGTTGTGTATTAAATGATCTGATGCAAGTACTTAGAAAATTATTTTAAAGGAGAAAAAGATTGCTTCATATCTCAATGAAGAAGGTTCTAAATAATATTTCCTCAACGCATTTACCTCAAGACAAGATAAAGGAGAAATGTTATTTCAAAGTATAAGAGAAGTAAATATTCCTGAAAACCAATGTTCTCAATAAAAGACCTTTTTAAAACATAACAAAAATGGGTAGCAAGAGGCATTGAACTGTTCTAGATTAAGAAGACTATGTGCTCTTCAAATAATTTGTCCAAAATATTTTGTTATTCCATGTTGATGATGATGATAATAATAATAGCTATCATTTATATGGAGCCTACTATGTGCCAGGCACTGTGAGAAACTATTTACAAATATTATCTTATTGAACTTTACAACCCAGGAAGGTTAAATGCTATTATTATCTTCATTTTATAGTTTAGGGAACTAAGACAGACAGAGGTTAAGTGACTTGCCCAAAGTCACACAAAGTAAGAAAATGAGGCTGGATTTGAATTCAGGTCTTCCTGACTCCAGGCTATACTACTTAGCTGCACATATTTTTGAGATCAAATATTTATCTGGAAGTATCAATAACATTTTCACTGTTGTCTTCTTAGATAGACTATAAGTAATGGCAAAAATTTATTCAGAAACAAAGGCCCCTTAACATAAAATAAACCATCCCACAGAGTTAAACCTCAAATTAGAACTGGTTTGGGTTCTTAGAATCTTCCTATATTTTCCCATCTATATTGACTACCTGCCACATTTATATTCTTGTGTTGATGGTCCTTTTAAAAAAAATCCTTTTAGAATAAGGATTATAGGCTTTAGCAAGGGATCTGTCTTCCCTTGATCCCATTATATCTTATGGTAATAACTTCCCTCACTTTATGTTATCCCTCTTTTTACCTACTTGTCTTAGAAAAATGTGGGATTTTTCACAGAGGCTCATAACCTTGGAAGAAAAAATTTTCCCCCTCTATTTTGAGTCTGGGCTCTGACAGATGTTAACAGGGGAAATGGAAGCATTTAAATTGTTAATATTTTCCCCTAAAATACTTAAGGGGTTTCAAGTTTAAATTCTTGCCAAAAAGACTGAATATAGATTCCTCCCCCACCCCCAACAGTGATAAAAATCAGATTTTACAACTGTTTACTCAAAACATTTATGTTTTCTCTAACCAGGATAATTTCATTTATTACTCAGAATTATTGCTAAAAACATTCCGTATTTTGACAGTTTTATAATTACACAGGAATAAATAGTACTTTCCTCCCATTATGTCACCTGTCTTCAATTATATGTCTTTGTGAGGACAGGGTCTTTTGGTGAACTACATCCTTGTGACATTCACAAATTGGATTTTAGACATCTCTACCATCTCTACCTGATTGAAAGATTTCACAGCCTGCTGCTGAGGCACATAGGTTAACACCAAGAACATCCATTAACCTTCCATACCTCTTCATTTTCAATACCACCAAATTAGCTGCTTTACTGAATTACTTACTTAATCCTTCTGCAACTCAGACATAAAATTAGAGTAATGCTTTTTGGATAGTGAAGGGATAATTTATAGGATCTGCTTCAACAGCTTTGTGAGGTATTATTAAGCAACAGCCTCCAACTAGAGTTACTCTATTGCTTAGCATAAATAATTCCACTTCCTGTCATCCCTTTTAATTAATCACAAGTGCAAGTTGGAAAGAACTTATTTTATCCTTCAGTTTTTTTATTGAAGGATAATAGGTTATCTTTTCAACTCTGGTGAATTATAATAATCTAAGATTTTCAAAACATTCATAGAGTTGAGATCATTGATTTTTTAGGAGCCTGGAGAGGTATAGAGTCTATGAGATCTCAAGTGGCCTCTTCTGCTATGAACCTCTTACCTAATGTAAATGGTAACACCACCTGAGAAACTTGAAAGATTTGACCAGCCTGAGGTATTGAGTCAACTTCTTTTATGAGTTAGATTCAAGAGGCTAGATGACTCAGGTTTAGTAAAACAAAACCAAAGCGTCATTTGGGAGTTTTGTTGTTTTCTGTTTGTTCATTTAATTGACTATATAGTCAGATCTTAAAATGAAATAAAGCAGGGTGACCATGTTCAAATTAGTAAAAATTGCAAAGTATAGGATATTTTAAAGTCATGCAATTATGATTTTCAAATAAAAGTTGGCAACCTGGTGTTTCCTCTCAGTGGGATGGCCAGGCTTCGTTATGTTATACCTTTGATACTGATTTTCTTGCCGATTTCTACAAATTCTGCTTATTTCTCTGTAATGCCAAGCAAAGACAACTTCCCAAGGTTGAAAATACCAGCATAGGTGCTCTCCATTTTATTTAGGGACAAATTAAGAACAGAGAGAATCAACATATAGCATAATTCAAAATACAGCATTTACCAAGTGTGATTTAATCAAGTACTACTCCATCCCTGGACATTACATTCATTTAATCAATCACAAAGTCCCTCTTCTAAATACTACTCCACCCCTAGGCTGTACATTCACTTACTCCATCACAAAGCCCCTGTTCTCAAATGGAGATAAGTTTCCAATCATAAGTAAAGTACATTCATTTGTTTAATCACAGAGCACAAAAAAAGTCAAAAGTTCCCCACCCTTGGATCACAATTGAATCTACCCCAGAGTTACAACAAGCTTAATCACAGCATTTAATATCCAAATGGAGGTCTTTTCTTCATCTTGACAGGAGGCAAGTTCTCAGCAATCTTTGTTCCTGGGGAGACAAAGCTTAGCCAGGCCACAAGATACATTGCCAGTGTCTTCATTAATTCATTCTCTGTCTGCAGAACAGTCCTAGGACCCCTGAAAACATTAGCAAAACCCTCTTCTAGGATTTCTATAAACATACAACAAGAAAATCCTTCTTCAGGGCTTCTGAACCTACAGCAAGGTTCCAAGACCTCTGCAACAACAGCACTGTCCTTCACCAGTGGACAGAATTCACTCTGTCTGCAGGACAGTCTCTGGACCTTTAAACCAACAGCAAGGTTCCAAGACATCTGCAACAACAGGATTGTCTTTCACCAGCGGACAAATCTGGCAAAACAACATCAAAACAGACAAAGTACCAGCATAACAGCCATGTCTCCTCAGTCCTTGACAGCTCTGGGTGGCAGCTCTCAAAGTCCTGGGCAATTCAAAGTGGCCTTCAGCAATCCTCTCAGTCTCTCTCTGCCTCCAAAGGTGCTGCTTCCAAAAAGTTCTTCTGCCTCTCTCTTTTCTTGTGTCTGTCTAAATTTATGTCACCAGCTCCTCCCAGTTCAGCCCTCTCTTTTCATGTCAATAAGTCCATCCCACAAGTGGGATTCACAAGCTCTTGGTTTTAACACAATCAAACCAAAAACCAAGCCAACACAGGGGGATCTTTAAATGCCATTACTATTACATTCTCATAGCCTAAAAGTTCTTTAGAAGGCCTAAGAGAGCTCTGTAGAAATTTTTTCAGATTAAGATTGAGTATTTGCGACAGTAGTATCACCTTCTTAGTCCTATATACCAATGCCACTTATTAGTGTAGTTTAAGATTGCCTTTGGCTGCCATGTGACAACGTTGACTTATTTTATATTGATTTGTAAACCACTAAAATCCCCAGATATTTTTCAGAAGCCTGAGTCATATCTACCCATATCCAACTTCTGACGTTGATTTTTTTGAACCTGAACTGATCCAATAGACTTGAAACATTTCAGTGTCTCCTTTTTGCCTACGAGAATACTTCATACTCCTTTGCCCTCCAAAACCTGGTGCAACTTTACTTTTCCAACTTTATTTTCTGCTTCTCCTTATTATCCAATATCCTCTTTGCTCCAGACACATTAATTAGGTGATTAATTAGCTGTACCCATCCTCCTATGTTGGACCTGACATTAGGAAGACCAAAATTTGGATCTGAACTCCAACACTTACTATCTCTGTTACCATGGACAAGTCACTTAACCTCTCATTAAATCTCAGTTTCCTCATCTAGAAAATAGGGATATTGATATTTGTTAACTACCTGCCTCTCAGGCTGTTGTGAGAATCAAATGAGATGATATGTATATGGAACTTGTAAGGACACTCATTGTAATGCCAATGCGATACCCATAGCAGCTACTATGAATATACACATGTATTCCCAAGGTTTGTTTGCAAAATATAATAAACCCTCCTCCTCCAACACAAAACCAAAGTATTTATTTGGGACATTGCTATTAGGATACCAAAAAACAACATTTAGTAAGACACTCATCACCAATCCAAGGAGTGGCAACATCACAAGAGCTTCCCCACAAGCAAGTTGCCCTAGGCAAGTTCTTCCCTCCATCTACTTCGCCCAACCCCCCTTCCTCCCCCCCCCCCCCCCCCAACCCCCCTTCCCCCCCCCCCCCCCCAAGCAATACAATATGTACTGTTTCCAATCAAAGACTTGATTGACTTCATGCTGAGAAACTTGGAAATCAGCACTTAATTGGATAGGTGTGGGGATCCCTGTGGCCCACAGCCTAATTGGCTCTATCTGGGCTCCATGTGAGGCCTATTAATGGGCAGGGAAGATCTTATATCCCATTAACCTTACACTCATATAGTGCTTTAAGCATTAGAGTAGTATATAAGTATGATCTATTATTTTTTTCTCCCCAATTGCTTTTTGCCCATTTTCTTTTAAATGGAAAATACCATAAAACTTCCTCAGTGAAATCCATAGTAATATAAAAGAAATCAATCTAACATAGCTTTTGACACTGGAAAAGTACTTGTCATCATAATTGTGTGATATTGGAAAACCAACCCATCAAATGATGTCATCAATATTCATGTGTCTTGGACAAGCATTATAAATAGAAAACAAGTGGGCCTGAAATTGAAGAGGAAATTCAGATAGATTGTATTTGAGAAGTTGAACAGCACTTTCAATGATCACAATCTTCTTGCTGCCACAAAAACCCATATAAATACCAATCTCACCAATCTCCTTACTCATGCTACATACTGAAATGTCCCTTTACAAGTCTTCCACATACGGACACATCTTCTTCATGTACAATGCTACTCACATAAAGGGAAATTATATTTGATTAATCTGTCATAATTCAAATGTACAATATATTTAGACCTTAAACTTTTGACAAAGTTCAGTTGAAGTTAGAGTCTTAAAAAAAAAACCAACTGAACCACCCATGGGACTCGAGAGAACTGGCTAAAAGAGAAAATGTAAATGGAGAACTTTTTATATGGACTACTACAAACAGTAGATTTTCTTGGGGGTTGATGCAATGACTATCTAAGCATTTTTATAAATAACCTGGGGGAGGGACTTATATATTCAAATGTGGCATTCAGGTTTGAGGTTTCTTTTGTTTTGTGCTTCTAGAAGGATTGGCATTACTGTAAAGAACTATGGGTAGGCTAGTCATTGCTAGGACTGAGGACTGAGAGATTTTCTTTTTAATGGGATTATATTATGTATATAATATAATATAACAACATTATAATATAAATATTATATAAATAATAAAATTATAATGGGAAACTGTTGTCTCTAAGCAGAACAATAAAACATACCTGTTCAAATGTGGTATTTTTTCCTAGAATATTGAAATAATAACTCTCACTGTCCCACATCCACTAACCTCCCTACTTTGTACCACTCCCTCCCAAGTAATTGTGCACTATTTCTATTTAATTTTTTGTCTGTGCAAAGGTTATAAGAGTTCAGCCTTGCTCCAACTCAGGGAGGAGTTTCTTCATAGTAAAACATCCTGTGTCTGTGTTTATAGCTTAATATAGCTATAATATATAGCTTAATAGCTATAAGTGATTTAAAAAATTCTTGACCAAGCAAAAAATGCAGAATTCTGAATTAATTCTTCAACACTAGTTAAAACACTTCTGGATTATGGGGAATTAGACTGATGGGAATAAAGTGCATAAACACTTATGAATGAGATATAGTGAGATGATGTGCTGGTACCTACAGGAGCCCAGATCCTTTACAAATATCCCAGGAAAGCACATACCTGAGAAAAAAATAAGCAGGATCAGCTATAAACTGCACTACCCAGCCTAGTGCTGCGGACTGCTAGAATCCTACAGAAACCCAGGAGTACAGATAAGCCAGGTGCAAGAGGCGATATAAAACACCTCTGCAACAATGGGAGAAAAATTCCAAGAAGAACCCAGAGGGGAGGGGGGCCCTAGATCCCATGCAAGCAGGAGAAAAAGGCTTCAGTAACAGGAAAACAACTGAGCCCTGGGAGAGTTTGAGCCTTAGGGAGGAGAGAACGTGTTTAGTTTCAGACATGTTGACTTTAAGAAGTCTATGGAACATCTAATTTTTTTTTTTTTTAAGCAATCGGGGTTAAGTAACTTGCTCAAGGTTACATGGCCAGTTATTTCTGGGTGTGGTGCTGGGTGTCTGAGCCTGGGATTCAATCTCCAGGTCATCCCGACACTGGAGCTGGTGCCCTTACTTGTCGAGCCACCTGGCTGCCCCTAGGAACATCTAATTTAAGATGTCTAGTAGGCAGTTCGAGACGTGAATCTGGAGCTTTGGAGAGAGGTTAGGGCTGGATAATTAGGTCTTAGAATCATCAGCAGAAATATGATCATTGAATCCATGGGAGCTGATGAGATCACCAAGTAAAATAGTATAGAGGAGAAAAGAGTAGATAGATTGCTGAGTCTGGAGTCAGGAAGATGAGCTCAAATGCAGCCTTAGATACTTATAAATTGTGACTTGGGTAAGATGCTCACTCTCTGTTTACCTTAGTTTCTTCAAATATAAAATAAGGATAATAAGCACCTACCTTACACAGTTGTTGAAAGAACTGAATGAGATAATATTTGTAAAAAGTGTTTAATAGTTCCTGGGACATAGTAGGCCCTAAATAAATACTTATTCCTTTCCATTTCCTCTTCCCTATTTGTGATTTGGAGTATTATTTTCATATGACTGTTGAGAGATAAGTGTCTTCCTTTGAGGCCAGCCTGTTCATATCCTATGACCATTTATCGATTGGTGAATGGCTCTTATTCTTATGAACTTGAATCAATTCTGTATCTTGAAAATGAGAACTTTTTCAGAAAAATTTGCAGCAAAGGTTTTCCCCCCCACTTAATTATTTCTCTTCTAATCTTAGTTATATTGGTTTGGTTTGTGTAAAAACTTTTTAATTTTATGTAATAAGAATTGTCCATTTAGTCTTCTGTGATTTTCTCTCTCCCTAATTTGGGCCCTCCCTAAATGCCCCCAAACAACATACCTACAGGGCTTCTAGTTATCTTCTTGTGAAGTGCTAGGCTGAATGGAGGAGCTTACCAGTATTCCCTTTGGTTTTATTAATCATTGTTTCATCTGGCATACTTTTTTTTTTCCTTTGCTGAGTAGTTTCTTAGGAGAGTTGGGCTCAGCAGCAATCTTTCTCAATTCCATCTTGATCACTAAAAGGCCTTTTCATACCTATGCTTTTAGACATTTTTGTTAATATAAACAAGTGTTGTGTTTTGTCAAAAGTTTTTTCTTCATCTGTTGATATGTAATTTGTGTTATTTATGTGAATAATTATATGAATAGCTTTCTTGGAAGTTCAGCTATCCTTGCATTCCTGATATAAACCCATCTTGGCCATACTGCATACTTCTATGCTAAAATTTTATTTTAGATTCCTCCTTTAATTTTTGTTTGTTATACTGGTTTATTTATATGTGTCTTTGCATGTTACATCCTGGTTTTGGTATCAGCACCGTATTTGTCACATTAAAAAAAATTGGTAGAGCTCTTCCTTTCCTGTTATTGAGAATAAACATAGTATAGGAATCAACTGTTCTTTAGCTGTTCAGTAAAATTCATTTGTAAATCTATAGCACCTGGATCATGGGTTGTTTTGTTTTGTTTTATTTTGTCCTACCATTAGGAGTTCATTTAGGCTTGTTCAGTTTCTTTTCTGAGATTGGGTTTTTATGATCTTTTTTACCTGTTTGTTTTTTTTTTTCCTGAGTCTCTTGAGCCACCTTTTAGGAAACAGTCATTTGTCCTTTCCAGTATTCTTCCTTCTAATTCTGATTCAGTATTACATCAATCTATGTCTGAGCAATTTAAGCCTCCTGTTATTACTATCTGTCCTAATTTTATAGCTTCCCCAATCTCATTTAACATTCCTACCCTAGTCTAATTATCCTGGTTTGATACTGTCATTTTTTTCATCATATAGAGTCTCCATAAAGTCCTTGTGCACTTTCAAACTTCAATAATTTATGATGTAGGCATGGCTGAGCCTATCTCTAAGTAGAATCTATAAACAAATTTATTAAAGCTTATGACAACTACATTACACAATTTTACATAATACAGTCATTTCATATCTTGTGACAAATGAAACATGGCCCTGGTGAAAGAGAGGATGAACTGTTTCTTGTGGATAGCAAAATTGAAGTCCATATCAGTTGTAAGAAGGAATTCAATTTGCTTTTAAATGCCATTTGCAGATTGTTTCTATCATCTGTACATCCTTAGTTATTAAAATGTCAAAGTTATGTTTCAAACCTGTGTAAAAGCCTATGTTCCTTCACATACACACCCATTTTTATGTAGGTAACTCCTTCAAGGATCTATGGCTCCATTAGTGCAGGTATACATTCCATCAATCTAGATGAAAATTCCCTTAAACCTCAGAAGATGATTTTTGTGTGTTGTGGCTGGAAGAAAAATTATTGTATGGTGTCCAGTCTTTGGTTGATGAGTCTCTCTGAATTTAGCTAGGCTCTTCCTTAACTGACAGACATTAGTTTTATTTCTGTGCCTGTACTTAAGCTTTTGTAGCTTGGTTAGATCTTATGGCTGACATTTCACTGGCATCACCTTGGAGATCCCAGTGTCACCTTCACATCATGGTGAGGTATCAAAGGGAGCCTTTAATGGAGGATACATTCGTTAAAATGATCATAAAGGATAGCCCTGAAGGGAAAAAGTCATAAAAGGACAAAATGTAGCTCAAAGGGTTTTTGAAAGGAGACAAGGGATATAAATAGGGAAGAATTATTGCTGCTGAGCATTCAACCCCACTCCCTTAATGACAGTCAAAGGTTTTCAGTATGTTACTATCTCATGCTTTTTTCTTTTTATTACCAACTGGTGGAATCACCTTTTTCTCCCCCATCTGTTGCCTCCCAAAGTTACTACCCATTTTGCCTGGTTCCTAAAACTTGGACCTGAAGTGATTTATCTTTGTAACATGTTTTATATATACCCCCTTTTCTCCTTTGACATTGCCACTACCCTGGTGTGGGCCCTGCCTGGATTGTGGACCTAGCCTGCTGATTTGTCTCCCTGCCTCTAGTCTTTCCTCACTCCCATCCATCCTCTACTCAGCTCAAATTGATCTTCCTAAAGCACAGATCTGTATTAGCAAGCACCCTAGCACACCCAGGATGGCCTGCTAGCACAGGTTCTTTGATTTGCTTTGCTAAAGGAAAAACAACTTTTAAAGGGGGTCAACAATCTTACTTTAATGACAGAGAAGTAGAAAATACAAGCAGAGAAATTAGCACAGAAATGCAACAGACAGGGCTTCTACTGTCTAAACAAAGTAATACAGCGCAGCTAGGTGGTGCAGTGAATAGAGCAATGGCCCTGGAGTCAGGAGGACCTGAGTTCAAATCCTGCCTCAGACATTTAATATACACACACACATACACACACACACACACACTAGCCATGTAACCTTGGGCAAATCACAACCCCAGTTGCCCTCCAAAAAAAAAAAAAAGGCAACAAATAAATAAATAAATAAACGAATAAACAAACTAATACAACCACCTACATATACCACTGGACTAGGAGAGCACAAACCTGAGTAGTCGAGGAGACTCTTAACAAACAGCTAGAAACAGATTCTAGGGAATCTAAAGGTCCTTCTCAAAAGTGAACCCCCAGAACAAAATGCCAGCCTCCCAGAATATATAAGAAAGACTTGGCCTCTGATTGACTCACAGCCAGAAGGCCGAAACCTGACTCAAAACAGCTGTGAAATATCAAAGTTCAAAGGCAATTAATACTTCAGATGTTTACAGTTTAGTCTGAACTTGGAAAACTGAACTCAGAAAAAAAACAACAAAAGATCCCACTTTGCTTATGCTTACAAGGTCTGACCCTGTCACCCTCCTGTTTGATAAACTTCAGTGGCTCCCTGGATGTAATATCCAGGATCACATGTAAAATCTCCTGTTTGACTTTTAAAGCCCTTCCTAACCTGGCTCCTTCCTATCTTTACAATCTTCTCACAATTTGCTCCTCTCCACATACTCCACAATCTGGTGACATTGGACTCCTTGCTATTTCTCACATAAGACACTGCATCTCCCAATTCCATCCATTTTCCCTGGTTGTCTCCCCATTCCTGAAATTATCTCTTTCCTCTCCTCTGCCTTTTAGATTCCCTGGCTTCCTTCAGCTTCCACTAAAATCCCACCTTTTCCAAGAAGCCTTTTCCAGTACTCCTCAATCTTACTGCCTTCCTTCTGTTCATTATCTTCAATTTATCCTGTATATATCTTTTTTATACATAATTGTTTTCATGTTTTCTCCCCCATGGAACTGTAAGCTCCTCAAGAGCAGGGACTGTGTTTGACCTTTCTTGGTATCCCCAGGAATTATACTACTTGCCAAACAGATACTTAATACATAGCTTGTTGGCCAACTGAGTCCTGCAGCTGGCCACACTTTAGGACTAGTTTCAACTGCATAAGGATTTTAGAAGTGCAGACTATTCATCCACAGAGGTTTTTCACTTTTAAGTAGTTATCTTTCATGTGTAACACTATGCCCCCTTTTCTTGGCCTGTTTCTGTCCTTATTAAGTTTATAGCTTGGAAGCCTAGGATTGCATTTGTTATCCTGCTCCCACTCAGTCTCTGAGATAGATGACAAGATAGATACCATCTCTAATAAGATCCTCACTTGGATGCCAACCTGCTGTATTATTTAGGTTTCTAGCATGGATATAGTGCAGGGCTTTTAATTGGGGTTCATTAACTTGTTTTTACTAAGTTGAAAACTGTATTTCATTGTTAATTAGTTTCATTTGAAATCCTATGCATTTAAAAAGCATTCTGAGAAGGGATCCATAGAGTTTGCTAGACTGCCAAAGAATTGCATGACATGAAAAATAGTAAGAACTCCTAACATAGAGGCATTCATATATTTTGACTTAGCTTGTGGGCCCCTTTCTATATCTAGCATTTGCCAAATTCAATGCACAGTTGCTTATTAACTTATAAGTTTATTTACTCTAAGCATGTTTGAGACTTTTTCCCCAAACAACCTAGCAGGAACTGGATCAATCCAGGTCTTTCCTACACACATTGTCTTTCTCCTAGTTTTTTAGCTTAAGCATCACTACCTCTTTTTGCATTTTTAAGATTGATGATCCCTCTTGTTGTGGCCCCTAATGTTTTAGGGGCCTTCTTAATGGTCACTACTGTCACTAGTTACTGGAGATAACTATAGTATTATACATCCTTTTTTTATGCCACACATTTACTGATTTCTGATTGGATGCCAGGCAAAATGTTGAGATTAAAGTGAGAAAAGGCATTCATAGATGACTTCTCTACAAATTTTGCCTTTCCTTGTACCCTTAGCAACTTGCACTTCACACCAATAGCTATTAAAGTAGATAAGTATTTGGGTAGCCAATTGAAGGTATGTAGTTAAAAAGTATTTGTGTGGGATGACTTGCAGTGAAGTTTCCCCATTCTGAATATCATATATACATTCTTATCACTTCCTTATATTTTGTAACTAAGTTCAGTATTGTTTCCCTATATTAATATATATGTAAGTCATTGTGTATTTCAAGGTAATGTAAGAGCTATTGAGTATTAATACAATTGATTGGGTTAACTATTGAGACCAAATTAGAGGTGTTTTTAGTTTGGGGAAAGGAATGGTAGTTGAGAGGTAGCAGATAAGGACACATCTAGGTTGGACTGAAGGGGTTCAGTATTTTGAGGTTGTTACTGTGCTTGCATAATGGACCTCATGTATTATATATCTTATCTAACAAAATTAGAGCCTCATTAGTAATAATTAGGTAATATTTGGGAGGGGCAGGTAATCTTTGTCTATTTAACCCAGCTTCTGCTCCTGTAAGGCAGCCTCCTCTCCCTGGATATTTTCTAGTGACTGGACTGCCCACTTCTTGCGAGATTCTAATAAAACTTTCTACCTTCACTTTGAGAGGTCTCCGAGTGATCAATTATTTGGGGTTAGGGTCTCTAGACCCCACACAGTATTGAATAATGAATAGTTTAATATTATCCTAGAAGGAGCAAAGGGAGTCATTGATGAAAAGCTATAGGGTTAAGTACTTGGTTCTGTTTTGTTCAATATTTTTGTCAATGACTTGGATAAAAGACTCGGGATGATGATTAAATCTGCATATGAGAGGCTCTAAATTGTTCCATTGTTCCAAATATGCCATTGTCTGTCTGTCTGTCTGTCTGTCTGTATATATCTATATAATTTCCTTCTTTGGTACCCACAGAGTGGGGAGTAGTACTTGGTTAAGTTGTATTCATGTTAAAGTGTTTACATATGCTCCACAAAACTTCAACTGGGCAATACCCCCAAATAGCCATGATATTGTTACTTTCGTGGGAGACATAATTATGAATTACAGATTGCTGAAATAACTAACCCTCCTCAACAGGGTGGTGAGGGATAATCTTGGCAATTTTTAACCATGAAAATGCCTTAACATACCATTGCTTTAAATGGGAGCAATAATAATGTATTCTGGCATATTGAAATTTCTCAAAAAGAGATTGTTTTTCAAAGGTCAAACACCAAGCAATCTGTAAATGAAAAAAATGATTTAAGGTTTTCTTGGGGCATTTATGGATGATTAATAACACACCACAACACTTTATAGTGCTTGCCTTCCTTCTCAGGAAATGAACAGATTATTTCAAAAGATATCCAAGACTAGACAAATTGCATTGTTTGATACCCAAAAGAACTTATAAATGTGGTTGTGGAATGGCTCTCAATAAACTTTGAAGGATCCTGGAGAAAGCACTGGAAGACTGGAGATGGACAAATGTCTTAATTTTCCAAAAAGATATATTGTGAAAATTACAGTCCAGTGAGCTCTGACTCCCAGGAAAATTCTAAAATGGTTTATTAGCTACCTTAATTCCATTTAGAAAGGGAAATAATGAATATCAGGACTCAGCTTAAATTCACTAAGAAGTTATGACAAATTAACTTTATTTTTTATAAAACTATTAGACTGGTCAATAAGGAAAATGCTTTAGTCACTTTGTATCTGAATTTTATCAGCGACAAAGGAGAGTAATGTGGGCGGGATAATAAAGTCGTTGGGTGTATAGGTAGCCAGTTGAAGGACTACAGTTAAAGTGTATTGAATAATGAATAGCTTAATATCCTGGAAAGAGGAGAGGGAGTCATTTGTGGAAAGCTATAGGGTTGAATCATTGGCTCTGCTTTGTTCAGAATTTTTATCAATTACTTGGTTAAAAGACTCAGTATGATGTTCAAATCTGCAGATAACACGAAACTGGGAGTTAATACATTAGATAATAGAGTCAAGATTCAAAAAGATCTCAGTGGGCTACAGGGGTACACTGAAACTGACAAAGTCAAATTGAATAGAAATAAATGTCTTATAATTACAGATAATGAACTAAAGTTATAATAATAAGGCATACATTTTCAGGCATGACTGGTGTGCTGAATTGGTCTGTTTGATTATACTTATTTTATTACTACTCTGTTAAATTTAATATGCATCAAAAAACTACCCAACAGAAGTTTCATATGAAATCCTCTTCTGTCATCGGAGCATAGTGAAATGTTCATGTTTGTTATGATTAAGTTAAGTAATATTTTAAAAAATGAAAAACAATCAAGGATGTGGAAAACTTGACAATTCTTTTCTGACAAAAATCCTTAGGAGTTCACTTTACTATAACTTTACTGGTTGTTGATTGTGATGTAGCTGCCAACAAAAGGTGATATCATCTTATACTTCAGTAATTCAGTGAATATATATGGTTTCATCACTGTCTCCCTCTGCTCGTGTAGATGGCAAATCATCTGTGATTTTTTTATACCACGTAATTCATCTTTGCCTTTCTATGAATCCTGCATGGGTGGTCTTTCCCATTTGCTAGACAGCTTTCTCTATGCCTTTTTTAAGCTATCGGAGACGGTGGACTATGGAAGATCAGAGGTTGGGTTAGATTATCTCTACTGCAGTCTTAGACTTCATTGAGTAAAAAGCATCAGTACAAGTAAGGTTAGACACCAATCTATTCTACATTGATCAGACTACGTCTGGAGCATTTGCTTCAGTTCTGGGTTCGATAGTTTAAAAGGTACACAGAAAAATTATATTGTAGTATAACAAACTATAGTGTTTGTCTTTTGTTTTTGAAGAGGACCGTGGCATCAGGGAAATGATGACATGACTTGCGGTTGACTTTGATTTGAGTGTGCCCAAAGGAGGATTGTCACAGGGGATCCCAAAGCTGTTTTGTGTTTGGCACAGTTAAAGGAAATAGGGATTTTTAATCTAGAGAAGAGAAGATTTGGGAACATTGGGTAAATGTCTTCCCAAATTTAAAAGCACTTTCAGGTAGAAGGCCATCTATCCTGCCATTTCTCCCAAAGGTTCACTGGGCCTCATAATCTGCTATGTCCTTTATACTCTAAGGACCACATCAACTTTACATTTGTCCTAAAACCAAATCATTGTATACATGTTGTCTTCTTTAATCAAAATGTGAATTCCTTGAAAGCAGGGACCGTCTCATTTTTCAGTTTTTAATCTCTTGTGTTTGAACATACTACTTGGTTCATAGTAGACATTTAATAAATGATTTTCCATTAGATCTCAGGTGGCTAAACTAAGACCAATGGTTAGATATTAATCATTGAGAAATAGAAAGAAAATTGTGAGTGAATCAAGGGACCATAGAGAAGATCTGGTCTAACCCTCCCCCTTTTACAAGTAAGGAAATAGAAGTGTAGAGAAATTAAATGAATTTAACCAAGGTCACTTAACTAGTTAATATTACAAAGATGGAGACTTTGATTCACTATAAGTGAGGGTTTTTTTTTTTTCTTTAAAGGAGTTGTCCAAAAATGGAGTGGGTTAACTTTGTAAGATAGTGAGATCCTCATCACTAGAAATGTTCATGGGGACATTGCCAAAGAAATGCTTATCAAAAATGTTTTGTAGTGGATTTCTACATGGTGTATGACAGTGGAAGATAAATCATACTTTAAGATTTTATGAGGTTATTATCAGTCTTTTGATTAAGTTTGCTTTTTTATTTCAATTTTTAAAAAACTAGAATACTCTGTGTAAGAGTAAGATTTTAAATGAGGTAAAATCTGTCAAATAAAATAATATTCCCTCATCTCATCAATCTTCTTGCCCCTTTACCCTGAGCAAAGTCAGTTTTGATCATCTCTAATGCCTCTACTACATGACCCTTTATTGAGATAATTTTTTTTTCTATGGCACCTCCCAATATACAAGTTTGGTATTCAATGGAAATCAACATAAAAATGAGAATTAGCAGCTTGGTGTAGAGGAGGCAACAGTAAACTCTTGTGAGAGTCCCAGCATGACTATCTGATAACATCATTGACTAGCTGGGGTGGGAAACCTGCAGCCCCAAGGCCACATGTGGCCCTCTTAGTCCTCAAGTATGGCCCTTTGACTGAATCCAAACTTCACAGAACAAATCCCCTCAAGTGAGGTCTCAGAGGACCACATGTAGCCTTGAGGCCACAGGTTCCCCACCCTGACTAGTTAGGTAATCTAACTGCTGCAAGGATGGTAAAGCCTATTAAGTATATATCTCACCAGTATAACATGCAGTTTGTAATATTTTCTGTAAAGTGTACTATATTGTTAACACAGTTTCTTAGATAAAGGTAGAAGACTTCAAAACTTTTCTTGAATATTCCTGACCTGGGGGAGAACAAAAAGCAGGTTATTTTTTTTTTTAAAAGGGCTATACTATGATACCAGTGAAGGATCTTCAATTTCCATTCTTTTGTGATCTAATCTAGACTTGGTTGAGAGATTTTTCTCTGTTGGTTCAGTGTTGCTACCTGTCAGTCAGTGCTCATGATTTGAAGAGGAATTGGTTTCTAGAGCCACTGGATGAATCAGAAAGAGCCAAGATATAAATCATGAAAGTGAATAGTGAATGCAATAAATGTAACAAATGTCTATTTGGCATATTTTATAGGGTCTCCCATGATTTACTGAATTTAAATTTAGCTCTTTTTCACCCTGGTGAGATTTGGTAACTTATATTCCAGAAAGATTTATTAACTATATAATTCAAATTCAGAGCAGCTTGAATGAAAAATACATTTGAGCCTTATTTTTGTCCAGAATTATTCTAATGATATGTTAAGCCAGGGAATTCAGGGTTCTGTAAATCTGTCTAATACACTTTTATGACTACTAATAACCACTGTCCCCTCCAGAGAAATAGCTTCTATGAATCTAACAGAGTGGGAATATTCTAGTCCAAGAACAACCCTGTGTGCAGATTAGGTATTTCCTAATTGGTTGAATGAAGATGGAGTTTATTTGGCCCTTGGCATAGAAAACTCAAATGAAACACAGAATGAAGGTGCGAAGAATATCAATAATACACTTGCACACTTTTCCCTTCCCTTTCTGTGCCTTGGGTATTAAATGACTAGTTCAAAGCTGTGTAAGTGCCTTAAAGGAAGAATTACTTCAATATCTATCAGGATTTTAATGTCATTTGAAAAATATTAAGTATCACACATTCAGAACTGCAAGGAATCAAATGGTGATCTCATTTGAGGCCAAATGGAGATGAGGAAACTGAGTCTTATAAGGGCCTTTGCCTGAAGTCACCTTGGTAGTGAGTGTCAGAGTCAGGATTTGGATGCAGGTATTCTGACTCTAAATTCAGCACCCTTCTCACTATACATGTTGCCTACATTGAAGGGAATAAATAAACTAATATTCAAAGTAATGAATGTATATTTTAGTATTTTAACAAAAGCAAGAATTGTCAAATCTTGTTGTTTCTACCTTTACAACCCATATATCCTGTATATATGCATTTCTCTCCACTGTAATGGGAATGCAAATTTGGAAGATCTTCCCTGCCCCTAGGCTAAAGTGCACCTGAAGCCTTGGGTGGGAGGCTTGTTTTTCAGTAAATACTTCTTGATTGGCCAGTGAGTCAATAAGGTTGTTACATTTTCTGAGCCAGGAGAAGGCTATATAAGCCCTGATGTGTAGCTTTGTTTTGGGGGCTCACTTTGAGAAGTGTTCTGTGATTTGATCTGTATTCTGAGAAGCCATTGTCCAGGGCCCCCCCGGCTTTGAAAAACCCAGATGCTGATTTGGTATGGATGTAATGGTTGGACAGTTTGGAAATCTGTCTACTTGATCTGTTTCTGTCTTGATAATTCTGCCTGTATGCTTTGAAGTTCAGGATGCTGACCTTTTTCCCCTGAACAAGGTAAACGATATATGTTTGATTGATTAAAGTAAGCTTGTTAACCCCTTCTGAGTTGCTTTCCTTTATCAAAGCAGATCCAAGAACCTGTATGGGCAGCAAACCCTGAGGACGCGCTTGGGGTGCTTGCTGCTACATCCACTCACATAGCAACCACCCTAGGCCATCAACTCTACCCTGAACTATTGCAATAGTGTTCTAATTGTTATTTTTGCCTCATGTTTCTAGCTTCCAATCCTGCCTTCATTCAATAGTCTAGGTCATTTTTCCAAAGTGTTAAGTCTGACCATGAACAATTTTCCTCCCTTCTGCCCTCCCACTATTCAATAAACTCCAATTATTTCATATTACTTCTATGATCAAATATAAAATCCTCTGGCATTTAAAGCCCTTCATAACCTGACCCCTTTCCATTCTTCTTAAACTTTTGTTGTTCAATCTTTTTTCACCTGTGTCTGCCTCCTCATGACCCCATTTGGGATTTTTTGGCAAAGTTACTGGAGTGGTTTGCCATTTGCTTCTCCAGCTCATTTTATAGATGAAGAAACTGAGGCAAACAAGGGTTAAGTGACTTGCCCAGGGTCTCACAGCTAGTTAAGTGTTTGAGGCCAGATTTGAATTCAGAAAGAGGCATCTACCTGACTCCAGATCTGTTGCTCTATCCACTGCATCACCTGGATGCCCCTTCTTATACTTTACTCTCCTCCAAACACTATTATCTAACTATTCTGTCCTACTTGCTGTTCCACACACATAAAACTCCATCTTCTGACTCCATGCCTTTGTACTGTTTCTTCCTCATGCCAAGAATGCCCTTCCTCCTCATCACCACCTTGTAGCTTCCCTGGCTTTCTTCAAGATTCTGTTCAAGAGGCGGCCAGGTAGCACAGCAAGTAAGAGCACCGGCTCCAGTGTTGAGAAGACCTGGAGATCGAATCCAGGGCTCAGACAGTTAGCACCCACCCAGAAACACCTGGCCGTGTAACCTTGAGCAAGTTACTTAACCCCAATTGCTTAGGGGCGGCCAGGTGGCTCAGCGAGTAAGAGCACCGGCTCCAGTGTTGGGATCAACCTGGAGATCGAATCCCGGGCTCAGACACTCAGCACCACACCCAGAAATAACTGGCCGTGTAACCTTGAGCAAGTTACTTAACCCCGATTGCTTAAAAAAAAAAAAAAGATTCAGTTCAAATCCCTCCTTCTATAAGAGCCCTTTTCCCATCCCCCCAGCTGCTAGTGCCTTCCAGTCACAATTTATATATCCTATGTATGCAGTTATTTTCATGTCATCCTTCACTAGAACGTGAAGTTGAGAACAAAGATTAGGGTTTTGTTTGTTTGTTTGTTTTTGTTTTGTTTGTCTTTCTTTGTTCTTCTGGCATGTAGCAGAGTAAATGCTTATGGTCTGACTGGTTGAGTGCTCTCAGTTTCTCCTTTGCATTTGTCCTGTGCACTGGCCATTATCACTGCGCCCCTCAGATACAGATCATAAAGAACTGATCCAATTCTAACGATTCCTTCTAAGTCACTTCATGTCTCAGGATATCAGTTTCCTTATCTCCAAAATGAGGGGGTTGCAAGAGATAACCCCTTAGGTCTCTAACTATTCTATGATACTCTGAATCCTTATAGTATTTTGCTTCTGTCTTAAAACACAGTTTTGTTGTTGTTTTCCTGTAGTTATTTGTATACATGTCACCACATGAAATATTGCCATCTCATACAATCTTGTATTTTATAGCTATTTGTGCTGTTGTCTCATCCCCCTACTAGACTGTAAGTTCTTTCTTATCTGTTAATAAGATGATATATTGAATTATGTACATAAATAATGTACATTCCCCCACCAGACTGTAACTTCTTTCTTATTTATCAATGAGATAATGTATATAAAATACTTTGCAGTCTTTAAAGTATGATATAAATGTAAGCTACTATTATCTAGCCTTTGTATTTCCTCTTTCCCATTCAGTAACTAGCACAATGCTCTTGTCTACAGTAGACACTTAATAAAACTTTGTTGTATTTTACAAGACTGTAACATTTTTGAATGCTGGGTCCATCTCTTACTTATCTTTGTATGTGTTGCAGCCTTTAACACTCTACTCTTATACATAGTAGAGACTCAAAAATGTCAAATGAATGAATAGATGAATGAATGAATGAAATCTTTAATCTTTGCTTGTGGCAGTAGCAAGTCAGGGGGAGTATTCACCCTTGGTATTTATACAGACTGACTATTGGATTCACAATAAAGATTCAAGTAGTGTTTCTGCGAGATATTGATATTCAGTTTTATAATAATATACTAGGAGTGGATGGGTATAGCTATGGTATAACTACCTGATAAGGAGGCCCAACAGAATCCATCAGGGAACACTACTATTCTGACTACTGCTAGCTGCTTCCCTTTGCATGCCAATGAGCTGCTGAGCACTGGTGATACTGTCTGATGCAGTATATATCTTTCAATGCTCTGAACAAGTTGAAGATTAAATCATGCAACTCTCATTGTAAGTCTTATAGAAACTAACGTCTGTCTTTGAATAGAAAGGATATATGACACCTAGACCATAGGCACAAGTTAGATTTCCCTGTGAGGGGGAGTGTGGTGTAGTGGATAGCATGAGGGGATTAAAGTTATCAAGGCAGGTTCAAATCCAGCCTCAGACACTTATTGGTCATGTGAACCTAAGCAAGGTACTTAACAGATGTAAAATGGGGTATAATAAAAGCACCTTCTTCACAAAGTTTTTGTGAGAATCAAGTGAGAATGTATGTAAAATCCTAATGTCCTACACAAATGTGGATTTTTCTTTTTCGTATGTAAAATCCTGATGTCCTACACAAATGCAGATTCTTTTTTTCGTATCCCCCCGTGTTTCTAACTCTACTGGAAATCTTTATTTGGGTGTCTTGCTATCACCTTAGACTTGACATATCCAACAGTGAATCCATCATCTCTCCCAAAGCAGTTCTCATTCCCAGTTACGGTGCTCTATTCTGTAAAACCATTTGGCCAGTTTCTAGAATAGAAATCTTAGAATTACTTTTGCGTCTTTACTTTCCTTCATGTCACATACAAGATTTGCTCCCAAGTTCTAATATTTCTTTTCTTAAAAAACTGTCTATTAAAAATAAAATAAAACTGGCTTCTGAATTTACTCTTTCTTCTCCATTCTCCTTGCCAACACTTTCCTTGCATTGGTCATCATCTCCTTATATGTAGATTATGGTAATAGCTTCCTCCATGATCTATCTGATTCTACTCCCTTCTATCCATTCTACATTCCACTGCTCCTCCCCCACCCAATCTTTCTAGAGGCCCAGAAACACATGTTGAATAAAGATTATTCTCTTGTCCAAGAGCTCACTTCCTTCTACATCAAATCCAGACTATTCTCCCTCTTTTTCTAAACCACATCCCAAATTTGGCCATATGTTACTGATCCAAATTTACCTTCCATTACTCCTCCCAAACCCCTTCCTTTCTAGTCAGATCACCTGTCTCACTAATACCCACACATGCTATGTTCATGCCATCTCTGTGCCTTGGCTTGTACTATTCCCTTCAATCTGGATGCCTCCCCACCTACCCAAATGAATGGATGAGCAAGCATTTATTAAGTATCTGTTATGTGCCAAATGTGCTAGGCACTGGGGATACAAAATAAAGGTGAGACAGCCCTTATCCATAAGGAGCTTATTGTTCTAACAGGAGGAGACAACAAGAGGGATTTTGGAGGTGGGAAGTCAGCATGATTAGAGCTGAAGGACCAAAAATTATCATTGTCATACCTTTTCCAGTAGCAATTATATTATTGACTTGATTATTCCTAGAGCAAAAAGTAGAAAGTTGGAGGGAGAGGAAAGATATGTGCATGGAGCAGCATGATGGCAAAATGTCCAGGATCTATGTGAAGCATAGTTGAAAGCTGGCTAGATAATAGTAGTAATATTCATGTTAAATACCTCTCTAATGCCCTAACCACACAATTCTTTAACCTTTTCAAACTTCAATGATACTTTTCTTTACTCTATTTCAACCACAAACTGACAAACTAATACCTCACTGTTAGGTAGCCTCACTATTTATATAAATTCAACAAATGTTTATTAAGTAGCTTCAATGTATATTATATCAGTGAAGGACATACAAAAATTTAAAATGACAGACCTCTCCACTCAGGAAACTTATGATATTAGTAGAGATATGACACATACACAGATAGGTATAATAAAAAGTAAAGTGTATGAAGATAAAGGGAGAGATGTATCTAAAATACTTCAGGAAAATGTAAGGAGATAACACTTTCATCTGGGGAAAGCATTGAAGGTTTCATGGAAATAGGACAGGAACTGATTCTTGAAGACAAAGAAAGATTTTGCCAGGAGAAAATGAAAGTGAAGTTCATTCCAACCCTATGAGACAACCTGTAAAAATGCACGCAGGTAGGAGAATTGTGTTATTATCATTACCTGAAAGTTAATCATCCATTGTTATTCTTTGTGCAATAGCAAAAGATTAACCAATAAACTGTTTTCATCTGCCATCTTGTGCAGTAAGATCAAGCTCAAATGCATCTGAACTTGGGTATAAAACAAAACAAATTCACAAATAAAAGTTGTGAAGAATGGCTTGTAGTACAGTCTGATTGGAATGTAAAATGCATGGAGACAGCAATATGAAATGAAGCTGGAAAGTTTGTTGTTGTTCAGTTTCTTTTCAGTCGTGTCTGACTCTTTGGTTGGGGATAAAAATGGAGAGACTTAAATGCCAAGAGGAAGAATATATATTTTATCTATAGGGCCTGTAGTTTGGGAAGCAGGAAGTCACTGATGTTTTTGGAATAGCTGAGTGATATAGTCAGACCTGTATATTAAGAACGCTGCCTTGACAGTTGTGAGAAGAAAAAGGGAGAAAAGGCGGGCAGAGAGACCAATTAGGATGTTGTCACAAAAGTACAATTGAAAAGTAATGAGAAGCTGATTCAGGATACTAACAGTTGGTGTTAAGCAAAAACAGAATTATATGAAGGATGGGATGAAAAAATTGACAGAAAATTAACATCTCATTGTTTTTAGCTGGGGATGTTGAGGGGTCAGAGTTTAAGACAACTGGGATTTCAAACCTATGTGACTGGGAGGATGGAGGCGCCATCAGTACATAAAGGGAAATTGTAAGGAAAGGCAGACTTAGAGAGAGATAAAAAATTCAGTTTGGAATATTTTGAATTTTAGGTGCTTTTGAGGCTTCTAGGGGGAAAAGTACAAGAAGCAGTTGGAGATCTAGGACTAGAGCTGAAGGGAGAACAGTACTTCATCCAAGATCAATTTAACTCTTTGACCACCATTGTCAATCCTTTCACCTCCCTTTCTCACCATTCCCATTCATGCTAAGTCTCCTCTTCCCTGTCATCATGATGTCTGGTCCTCTGGCCTCTTCTTAGTCTCCTTCCTAGTTCATCTCACCTACTCTCTTTATTTATTTCTATAGTCAACCACTACTTAAATGACTTACTAGCTACTTTACCTTAGCTGAACCTTCCATCTTTCCTGGCCCACTAATCATCAACCTTTGGTGACCTCTGCAAATTTGACTGCCCTGCTCCTCTCAGAATGGTGAGAATATCATGGAATCAAGATGATTTCATCCTCTATAAATTCATTAGGTATAACCTTGGCTATGGTTCCCTCCCTACAGTTCAACAATCCTTTGACTTCCAATTCAAGAAATATTTAACTTGATTGAGTCATTATTTCATTTGCCTGTATGTAGTAGGTACACAAATAATTTTTGCTTAATTAAATGAATTGTGTTATTATCATTACCTGAAAGTTAATCATCCATTTTTATTCTTTGTGCAATAACAAAAGATTAATCAATAAACTGTTTTCATCTCCCATGTTGTGCAATAAGATCAAGCTCAAATGCATCTGAACTTGGGTATAAGACAAAACAAAACTATATGAGCAATCAGCTAAATAATTGTGAGAATCATTGCTATCATGATGAGGCATCAAATTCAACTTACCAACTTGTTGATTGCTTTTTCTTTGTTTTCTACTCTCCCCAAATGTTCACAGGAACTACCATCATTAAAGGCATGTTTCTCCTCCATAAATCCAAGTGTCTTTTGTTTGTCATGGGGGGCTTCTCTTGTCTGAATGTCTTTAAAAAATGTCTCAAAGAGTGGCAGCTGTGGGAAAGCTTCATCATCCCCCTCCTCTACTTCCCCCACAGATTCATATGAAGAAGTTTCTATATCAGTGATTCCACAGATGTGAAGGTCACTGTCAATGGCAGGGGTTAAACATTCATTGTTGGAAAAAATGATTGTGCTGGGTTTTTGTTTAATGATATATATTTCAGGAACAATTTCTGGTTTACCATCAGATCTCTCATTTGGAAGATGTAATGAGGGGGATAACTTGAGAGGGAAAAGATAATCTTCAGCTTTAGTTGAAGTAGGATATAGTGAATCCCTAAAGCAATTTTGATTTTTAGGCTCGTTAGTAATACTCAGGTAGCCAGGCACCTGAACATACGTTGAAGGTGATTCATTTTGCTTTGGTATCTGTTGAATACAGCAAAGGTCCTTTGGGTGAGATTTAGATCCCCAGGGAATGATAGGCACCCCAATGTGGCTATCTGATCCTCCATTCTTTGTATCTTTTGATGACCCTGGTTTCTTGGCAAGCACAGAAAAAGAGGATTCCTGCTTCTCTTCAACAAACTTAGTTTCCATTCCAATAAATTTCATCCATTAGATTCTGACACCTTGAGCGGTCTTTATTCCTGGTTGGCTTGGTAATTGTAGTTATCCATATTATGTCCTATCACCATTACCAAATTCTGGATCTCCTTGCACAATAAAAAATGTTCTCTTTCTCTGAAATTAAAAATCACAATTTAGTTTATTTTAAGGTTGTTGTAGTTTTGAAAGTAACATTGTTAATATTTATAATTCAAAATTAATTGTAACAAAGTTTAGGATTAGTTACAATGCCCAGATTTTCTGTAAAATCTGAAGCAGGTAAAAACTACTAATTATGTTACTCAAGAATTGGATTCTATCTAATGTGGACATGGACCTTCTGACCTTGACCTTTTTCTACAAGGCTATGAACTTGACTTCATTTCTCATCAACAGTTTCTCTGCTTCCAAAATCAGCAAGAGGCACAACAAACCCTAATCTCAGTTCTCTTATCAAAATTCCATTCTATAAGTATTTAATAAACAGACTGTTGTGTGTCTTATATAGACATGGACTACACAGCCAAGAAATGAGATGTGTTCTGACCTGTACTTTGGCTACAGTGGAGAGAGCAGCTTGTTCCAGCAAAACTATGATGATGATTCTTCAATCCAACAGTCAACCTGGAGCTATATTTTCTATGTGGGAAAATTATAATCATCCACAATTATACCTTTGACATTAATCTATATCGACAGTATATTGTCTGCTGAGAACATAAGAATGCTAGGACTATTGGCAAAATGGCCAAGCCCAGCTCTCCTTTATCACTTCAAAACAGCAAGAAATGTGCCAAATAAAGGAACAACATCAAAAAGAAGGGAAAGTTTAAAAAAGCTAATTAAAAGGAAAACCTTACAGAATAAACAGTAGGTGCTTAAGAAATAAATTAGCACAAGAGAGATCCCAATATAATAATAGCTAGCGCTTATGTAGCATGTAAAAGTTTGCAAAGCCTTTTACCTGTATTATCTCATTTTATCCCCATGACAACCTGGAAGGTAGGTGCTATTATTTTCCTCATTTTACAGTTGAGGAAACTGAGGTAGACAGGGGATAAATTAAGTGCCTAGGTCACACAACTCATAAATGCCTTATGCCAGATTTGAACTCTGGTCTTCTTGATTCCAGGCTGCATTCTTTTAATGAGTAAGTACTACAAGGAAAGGGAAAGCAAAGAGAAATATCCAGAGGAAAGGAATTACATAATAACAACCTGACCTCCAGAAATGTGAGTGAAGCAACTCTAAGAACGTCTAGAGTGGATTAGACACTCCACAAGATAATTAAAGGAAGCAATAAGGTTTGAAATTTAGATGGAGTTTAGAGTTCTTAAAGAGGAATTCGAGATGACTAATAAGGATCCAAAGTTTGTTATTGTTTTGTTTTGTTTTGTTTTTTGCCTTTTGGAAGGCAATTAGAGTTAAGTAACTTGCCCAAGTTACATGGCTAGTTTTTTGTGTATTAAGTGTTTGATGTCAAATCTGAACTCAGGTCCTCCTGACTCTGGAGCCGGGGCTTTACCCACTGTGCCACCTAGCCACCCCCAAGGTTTGTTATTGTTGCTGTGTCATTTCAATTGTGTCCTACTCTTTGTGAGCCCATTTAGGGTTTTCTTGGCAAAGATACTAGAGTGGTTTTCCATTTCCTTCTCTAGTTCATTTTACAGATGAGGAAACTGAGGCAAACAGGATTAAGTGACTTCTCCAGGGTCACACAGCTAGTCAGTGTCTGAGGCCAGATTTGAATGCATGGAGATGAGTCTTCCTGATTCCAAACCCATTGCTCTGTCCACTTATGCCACCTTAGCCACCCCAGTTGAAGGTTTAGGACAGCGGAAAATCTATGAAGGGTTTTTGAGCAGTAGATTGTTGAAAAAGGGAATGACAGAGTCCAAACACAAAATGCAGAGTTAAAACAAACAAACAAAATTATAATGAAATTTTAAAAGAGCTCACTTGGAAGAGAACTTGGAGTTTCTACAAACTAAAGTAGAGGACTTTAAAGACAAAGCTTGATCAGGCAATCTACACATTATCGATCTCTTTGAAAAACCTAATGAAACAAAATCCTGAATACCATATTTTGGGAAATTTACAAGAAAATTTCCCAGAAGCAATGGTGACAGAAGACTGAAGTACAGACTGGTAGAACCCACAAGACACTATCAAGGAATATCATAGTTCAGTTCACTCAGAAATACCATAGGGATCCTAGGGCTAGAGATGGATGGAAACTCAGAGACCAAATAGATCAGGAAAATAAAGACCAAGAAGGTTACGTTACTTGCTCCAGGTCACATAAATAGTAAGCATCAGAAAAAGGATAGAGTCCAAGTTTCAGAACTTCATTATTGAAGAAAAAAAACCACGTAAGTAGCCAGGAGTAGACAATTAACTTTGGCAAGTAACAGTTTGAATCACAAAGGACTACTCATGCACAATTAGAAATGAAAGACTTGCCTGAAATGGAATATCCTAAAAGGCAAAAGAAATCACCTTGAACACCAAAATAGCATAGCCTGAAAAGTTGAGCATATTTTCCTCCATGAGAAATATAACATACTTTTAAAGCCTTCTTACTAAGAAAAGCAGATATGTGTGACTACTTTGATGTACAGACTCAGAGATATTACAACAATAACCAAGTCAATTGAAATTGACACATGAAAAATTAACATTTACAGGCTACAAAGAAGACACAAGGCTATTATTTTGAACCTCACTATTATCTGGGCTGGTCAGAAGGGAATTATGAAAAAGAGAACAATAATAAAAGTAGAATCAAGTAGCCTATGGGCTATATGGTGTGTATTAAAAAGAGAGAAAGAGAAAGAAGAGATAGGAGGAATGGATTGTTTTAAGCATCTAGCTACCTAGTTTTGATATATTTCTTAAAGGAAATATCCAGGGATCTGGGGTGGGCAGAGTGAAGAGTGGTATCTCTAAATCAAGTTGGAAACTTGGATGATACTCTTTTAAGCATGATAAGCTATAACTATCTTTTTCTGTCTTTCCATTTAAAAAGTAATATAATGGGATTTTACAAGGGGAAAACAAACTTAGCAATTATAGCCTTGAATGTAATTGGGTTCAGCTTGACTACAAAATGAGAGCAAATTGCAAAACAGATTAGAAAGTAGAACTCAAGAATTTGCTACATATAAGCATCACGCTTAAAAAATTAAGCATCTAGGTGGCACAGTAAATCGAGTAACGACCCTGGAATCAGGAGGACCTGAGTTCAAATAACACCTCAGACACTTAACACTTACTAGCCTTGTGACCTTTGGCAAGTCACTTAACCCCAATTGCCCTGCCTTCCCCCCTCCAAAAAGACAAAACAAAACAAAACAAAAATTAAGGAAAATGAAACAAAGTGATAGTCTGAAATAAAATGTATTGTATGACAGATGAATGCCAACTCCCCCCCCCCCCTCCAAGAATTGTAATCATGATTCTGGATGACAACATTAAAATATTTACAAATAGGGGCAGTACATTATGAGTAAAGGCCATATAAAGAATAAAACAATATCAGTATCAAATCTTTATGCACCAAATATTATAACATCCAAATATTCACAGGAAAAGTTAAATGAAATGCAAAAAGATAATAAAACAATAATTGTTTCTTTATTTCTCCAGAATTTAACAAATTTAGCAGAACTAGATGTGATGTCCTATTGAAATTTTCCAATAGAAATCTTAAAGAGTATACTTTTATCATGCAATACCTTTACAAATATTGATTATGTTCTGGAGCAAATAAATAAATGCAGGAAGGTGGAAATTTTAAGACCATGCTTATTTTTCTCTTTGTCCCAAGAGACAATATGTATATAGATTAATAAATGTAAAGCATTTTCTGAAGGGTGAGTGAACACGAATAAGCTAGGGCAGCAGGAAGGACTTCTTGTAGGAGGTAGTGCTACAGTTAAGATTTAAAGAGAGTGGGGTGGCTAGGTAGCACAGTGAATAGAGTACTGGCCCTGAAGTCAGAAGGACCTGAGTTCAAATCTGGCCTCAGATACTTAACATACTAGCCATGTGACTTTGGGCAACTCAACCCCAATTGCCCTCCAAAAAAGCAAAAAAAAAAAAAAAAGATTTAAAGGGAGTGAGGGACTCCAAGGGACAAAGGTAAGGAAGTTTTTCCCTTTTTTTGCTCTTCATTTGTTAATTCAACAAACATTTATTAATTATCCAATATTTGTTTGTACCACATTAGGGGGTATGTGCTGGGGACTCAGAGACAAAAACATGAACACATATTAGCAAATAAAAACATTAATACAGAGTAGATACAAGTAATTTTAGAGAGCACTAGCACCTGGGGGATCAAGAAAATCATCATTTGGGAAGTGGCACTTTTATAGCGCCTTGAAGGAAGCTGAGGGATTCTAAGATGTGGAGGTAAAGAGGATTTGCTTTCCAGGCACTGTAAAAAGTCAATATAAAGGCATTCAATTAGGATATGGAATTTCATGTGCAAGGAACAACAAATAAGACATTTTTTTTTTCCTTTTCAAGGTCCTGATCCTCATAAATCTGACTTAGTCTTTTTAAGAGTATTTTTTTCTTATTTTCTTTCAAGGTCTTTTCTTCTACCCTCCAGGGGATACACTTCATCATCCTTGATATGCTGGAGAATAGAGAGGTGTTCCTTCACCCTTTATATCTTTTCTTCTAGCAGGGAAACCAAGTTTAATAATGTACATTTACATGTACATTTTAATGTATACATTCTTGGTTGCCCCGGGGTAGACACCCAAACATAGTCCAATCTCTGTTCACTAGAGCAGTTCCTTCATCCTCCACACTTGCTGAAATGGAGTCCTCTGTTTTTGGTGTCTCTCCCCAGTTACCCCTGCTACCAATTGCAGCAGCAGATTGTGTGCTCAGCTTCTTCATGTCCTTGTGGGCCTGACTGTTCTGCTTTCTGTCTGTTAAGACCCTTATTTCGCACCCTGCTGTGCAGTAACAAAGACTGGAGAGTTTTAAATGAATTGAAGATTAAAAACAAACCTGCTGAATTGTACAGCAGAGCACAAGTAATAAACTTATAATTACTCAGTCCATCACAAGTCCTCTTTCTTCTGTCTGGAAAGTAACCATAATCTTAAGTTTGTAAATGGACTCCTGCTTGGTCAAATATTCCCAGGCATTTCCTTTTGGTACTTTTATTATTTTTTAACAAAAGCTTACCCTTAAAAAAAAATAGGTCAGGTTTATAAAATACTTCTCAAGGTTCAGTCTGTTAATAAGCCAAGCAACTAGGAGAAAATGTTCATTTTCTACTGGATAGTCTAACTTGATAATAAGATTTAAAGGCATAGGCATGATGGTCTCTCCCCTTAAAGTCATAATGCTCCCTTCCTAATCAGGGACAAAGCCCTAATCATAGGACACTGGAATATGCCAGTCAGCCTCAGAAATGCAGAAAAATCTGTATTTTACATTCACTGGAAGAAGAAAAAAAATCTGAGGTCCTGAGCTGCAAAAATTTAGAGATGTTTAACATAGCCATCATTTATATTTTTGGAAGAAAAAGAATGTTAATATTTATTCTCATCCAAGCTGCTACATGCCATTGGAAAATGTGTGCTCTACCTATCTATCTACATGGGATTGAAATTTTAGACAATAGGTTATTAGGTAAATACAAAATTACATTGTACAAATTATGCCTTTAAGAGACCCCAAAAGCACTGGGTGCTGCTACATTCTACTAGGTAAATGTGATAGTAATGGCAATTAAAGATTCCCCTGTATTGGCTTGGTTTTCAAATTGATTGTGTTAAAACCCAGAGTTTGTTAATCCCACCTGTGGGATGGGCTTGTTGATGTGAAAAGAAAGTCTAATCCCACCTGTGGGATGGACTTGTTGATGTGAAAAGAGAGTCCTGAACTGGGAGGAGCTGGTGAGGTAGATTTGGAGAGACACTAGAGAGAGGCGGAAGATTTTTTTGGAAGCAGCACCTCGTGGAGAGAGAGAGAGACTAAGAGAATTGCTGGTGGCCGCTTTGAATTGCCCTGGACTTTTGAGACCTGCCCCCTGAGCTGCCAAGGACTGAGGAGACATGGCTGTTTTGCTGGTACTTTGTCTGTCTGTTTTGATGTTATTTTGCCAGATTTGTCCACTGGTGAAAGACTGTCCTTTTGTTGAAGAAGTCCTGGAACCTGGCTGTTCACTAAGAAGCCCTGAGACTGTCCTGCAGACAGAGAGTGAATACTGTCCGCTGGTGAGGGACAGTACTGTTGTTGCAGGGGTCTGGAGACTGTCCTGCAGACAGAGTGAATACTGTCCACTGGTGAAGGACAGTGCTGTTGTTGCAGGGGTCTGGGAGCCTTTCTGTTGGTACAGAAGCCCTGAAGAAGGATTTTCTTGTTGTATGTTTACAGAAATCCTGGGAGAGGGCTTTGCTAATGTGTTCAGGGGTTCTAGGACTGTTCTACAGACAGAGGATGAATTCATGAAGGGACTGGCAATGTATCTTGTGGCCTTGCTAAGCCTTGTCTCCCCAGGAACTAAGATTGCTGAGAACTTGCCTCGTGTCAAGATGAAGAAAAGACCTCCATTTGGGTATTAAGTGCTGTGTTTAAACTTGATGTAACTCTGGGGTAGATTCAATTGTGATCCAGGGGTGGGGAACTTTTGACCTTATGTTTGGAAACTAATCTCCATTTGAGAAGAGGGGCTTTGTGGTGGACTTAATTAAGGTATAGCCTAGGGGTGGAGAAGTATTTAGAACTGAGACTTTGTAATTGATTGAATGATTGGAAGGTCCTGGGGTGGGGTAGTACTTGGAGATTATTTAATCACACTTAGTAAATGCTGTATTTTGAATGATGTCATGTTTTAATCTTCTCTGTTCTTGGTTTGTCACTGAATAAAATAGAGAGCACCTATGCTGGTATTTTGAACCTGGGAAGTTGCCTTTCTTTTGGCATTACATTACAGTAAATAACAATGTATTACTGGAGTTAGTACACATTTCAGATGATGGATTTCTAATGGTCTTTTGAAAAATTTCTGTGTATTTCCCTGAAGATCCCTGACCCCCAACTTCTCTAATGGGAAGACAACAAAGGAAATATATGTGTGAAGTTCCTATTTCAATTAGCAATTATGGACCACTGTCAACTCACAGTGCTAAATGAAACCTAAAGCTTTGTTCTTAATCCATTTTATGCTCAATGTGTTTGGAATGCTACACACAGGTGAAACAGAAAACCTGAAACAAGAGGCTGAGACTAAAATGATTACTTAAGACTTTCCCAGCACCTACAGCACTCTATATGACTTATAAAAACATGCCTTTGGGGAGTCTGCATACCAGAAAGGTAAATCAACAAATATAACTAAATTCTAAGATGAGTTTTTGTGCCAGTATGAAGTTGACCTTTGGGGTCAAAGATTTAGGTGATCTTCCTAATGCTAATCAGTGATGTATTTTAACCAATGGCCTAGTTATCTAAAATTCTGGAGGATAAATTCAGCTACATGAGCTTGTGGCCACAGAAGGTCTTGAATCAAAAGGAATTCAGGGGAGTCTTGTGGGGGTGAGGGGTAGGAGAGCTGAACTGTCCATAACAGGTCTTTCTTAAAAAGTTTCATGTGCCTGTAGGCCTATGTTAATTTGGACAACTGAAATTCTCCATGTCTAGCTAATGCTCCATTGTTTACCTAGTTAACAGATCCTTGATTTATTAATCTTGGCCCTTATCTTCCACTAGCCTTTCTGGATTTGGTTGTATTTTTCTTTCTGACCCCTGTTTGGACATTACTGCCTTTGGCCCATTCATCTTCATGATTGGCAACCCCAGTCTCTGATCTTGGCTTCTACTCCTGACAGGTCCACTGCCTGGTTCTTTTAATTCCAAAATCTTTATCTATAACCACTGAGCTCTACCTCCTCATACCTATATTTCTTGTCCCTACCCTTGTCACATAGCCTCAACTGGAATGTCTAGTTTGAAGCCTTCCTTTTACTCTCCAGTGACAGAAGCCTTTGGTGAGCTCATGGAACTGAGTAGCCAATGACCCTGCTCCAAGATCTGAAGAGTAAAAATAGAACAGTGCACACAGCTTAGCATTTAAATGTTCTCTAATTACTTCATGGTTATTAGCATCCCTAACTAGATGTAATGGCAAGCAAGGAAGTACTTTGCTGCTTGTTTCAGCTATTCAAGTAACTTTTAATCTTTCCTTTGATTGTATCAAGTCTTTGTTGGAAACAGTATACTTTGTGTTGCCCTTAATAGGCCTAAGGGAGTTTGGAGACCTTCTCTGCCCTTCATAGGCCTAACATCATCACATGGAGCCCACAGTGGGAGGAGCTTGCTGAAAGAGAGGAACAAGAAAGGTGGAACAGGAAGGGGGAGAGCAGAGAAATGCTCAAGCAGAGCTGGGATCAAGCAGAACTAAGGGGGAGAGTGCTTGTGATTTCAGCACTCTGCTGATCTGTGTTATTTTCTGAGAGCTAAGAGAGAGAATGTTTGTGATGTTGGCACTCTGTCTGTTCTGTCTGTATTGATATTACTTTGTCAGAATAAAGCATTCTGTCTGTTGCAAAAAGACTTTACTGTTGTTACAGAAGCCCTGAAAGAGGACTTTGCTGCTGTTACAGAAGTCCTGGGACTTTACTGTTGATTTGTGTTGGATTTCTCAGACAGAAGCCTTGTCTGTTGATTTGTGTTACTTTGTCAGCAGAAAGTGAATTGAGATGATAGTGCCAGCAATGTGTGTAAATATTGTAGCTTTGTTACTCTTAATATGTGTAAATATTGTTGTAGCTCTGTTAAGCTTTGTCTTCCTAGAAACAGAAACTCTGAAGAGCTTGGAGAGGAGCAGTCCATGTAAGCTGAGGTATGAAACAGGAGCGGAGAACTGCCTACATGTGAGTCCAGGCAAGAGCTGGGAGAGCCTCCTACCTGTGAATTCAGGCAAGAGTTGGACAAATTCAGACAAGAGCTGAGAGAGGTCAGCCTGAGTTAAGATGAAAGAAGACTTTACTTGGGTACTCTGTATTGATTGATGAGATTGTGATTTACTGAATGACATGTTTTACTTAAGACTATGTGACCACATTAGTAATAAGTTGTTATGCTATACTGTTGTGAATGTTGTGCTCTAGTTTCTTGAATGTTTTGCTTTAGTTTATTGCTGAATAAACAGAGAATTCATTATATTATGCAATTAGATCCTTAAACTTATTCACAGCAGCAGTCCTCAAGAGAGTTGCTCATGATTGGCTTTACACTAGATTACAAAGTTCTTGAGGTAGGACCCATGTTTATAATTTTAAATAATTAACAAGAACATCTTATATTGATATACATAGTTCTTTATAATTATAGTGTGTTTTCACATACATTATACAATTTGATCCTTACTACAACTCTGTTGAGTAGATGTAAGCATTATCATCCTTATTTTACAAATGAGGAACTGAGGCTCAGAAAGTTTAAATGACTTGCTTGTAGTTAAACAACCAATTAGTGGAAATGCCATACTTAAACCCAGGTCTTCTTACTCTAGATCTCATATACTTTCACCAATTGACTAAAAAGTGATGAAACTGAAATTTAGCTGAAATAGCAGAAAGCAATCTAAATGAGTTCATTTAGATACGAAAGAGAAGTTAAGTGATCGTGACCACTGGGTGCCTATAGGATAATGAGAATATTTTCTCTACCACAAGTCATGGAATTTATGTTCATGACTTTGTGTTCAAACTAGGGAAGTCTTTCATTTTTGGTAAGATATTACTCAAAACAGTTTTGAACACTACTTTTGGAACTGCCTTCAAAACCATAGGCTCATTGGATTCTATATATGGAGCTGGAAGACAACTTAAAAGCCTTCACATCCAATTTCTTCATTTTACAGAAGAACTGGGACCCAGGGAATTATGAGTCTTGCCCAAGGTCACCCAGATCATAAGTAGCAGGGATCAGATTTGAAGTCAGGTACTCTGACTTTAAATCCAGTATAGATTTGCAGCATGTTCTTTCTGGAGTGACTAATCTTTATCCTTTTGAACTTGGACTTGAATTTTAAAAAACAAAACAACCTTGATGAATAAATGGGTAGACAAGATAGTGCTATTTTTGGTTCAAAAATTATTTTGTAGAAAATACATCATAGATCAAGGAACATGAATCAGTATTTTTTAAAAAGAAGAAGTTAAAACTATCAATAAACATGTGAAGAAGGGTGCCAAATCTATAAGTAAGTAAGGGAAATGCAAATCATGGCACTTTTTAGATTTCACCTCATACCTTTTAAAGTGACTAAGTTTATAGATTGAGAACTGGAAGACATTTTTTTTAAAGCAATTGGGTTTAAGTAACTTGCTCAAGGTTACATGGCCAGTTATTTTGTGTGGGTGCCAAGTATCTGAGGCTGGAACCGATCCCCAGTCTCCCGATGCTGGGGCCAGAGCTCTTACTGTGCCACCTGGTCGCCCCTAGAAGACACTTTTGTGACCACTGATGTTAAAGGACAGAAATAGTGTTATAGGGGATGTGGGAACATAGACACATTAATGTAGTGTTGATGAAGCTATGAATTGATCTAGAAAAGCCTGGGATTATGTATGAAAATCTACTGAGCTGATATACTCACTACTAGATATATATCCCAAGTCAAAAGCAAACATAAAGGAACTTTTTATATGGTAGATAAAAAATGATTCATCATAGCCCTTCTTGTATAACAAAAAGAAGAAAACAAAATGGATGCCCATCAATTGGGAAATAGCTAACAAATTGTGACATATAAATATAATATAATAACATTGTGATTCAAGATAAGAACAAATATGATGAGGAGCATGGGAATGCTTTTATGATGTAATGCAGAACTAATTAAGCAAATCCAGGAAAACAAGAAACAATGCCTATAATAATATGAACAAAACACAACACTAAAAAGCAATTGAATGCTGATTCATGATAATGACTAACTGATCTTTGTTCCAGAGAACAGATGATAAAATGTCTCCCTCTTCAGTAAAGAAATGGGACACATATGCTGTCAGATTAGTAGAAATTGTGCTTGTTGGTTTTGCTGAACTACTTTTCATTGTTATAAGGAATGGTTCAATAATGGGATAAACATTGATAAATGACTGATACAAAAACATAAAGCCTCAAAAAAATTTTTTTTAGCAAAAAGAAAGTACAATATGAACTGGAGCATTGGCATGGTAAACAATACCCTTCCTGGACTGCAGTTTGTCCCATTTGTGTTATATGGATCTTTTCCAATGCTTCAATAATTCTGCATATTAAGATTAATGTTTTGATTTTGTGGGGGGTGAATTCTGCCTGAACAACACCACTGATGTCAAAGAAATATCAATAATATTGTAACATCATATTTTCAGTGGTTGGGAGAGGTGGTTGAGGGAGGCAGAGAATTTGGAACTGAAAATAAAAATTAAAAACAAAAAAATATAGTATTGCCACACATTTTTCACATATATACTTTTTGAGGTCACAGGGACCTTGAATCTTCCTTCTTCAGATGCTGATGATTGTTTTAGGATCATGCTGGAAGTACCATATTTCATAACTCATTTTTTACTTCAAAAACACATTTTTTTCCAGTTTACTTTGAAAGATTAGTATAAATATAGAGTTCAGCATTCTGTTCATCAAAAAAAAATAGGACTTTATTCCTAAAATTAATCATCTATTTGAACAAATCATAACTGATCTTTTCAACTTTTCATATTTACCTTGGGTGACTGGATAATTACTTTAGTTATATCATTCATGTCTTTTCTAACTTCCTTATACCTCTTGGCATTAGCATGTTTTTTTTTCTTTTTTCCTTTGTAAAATGGATATCAGATTACATTGATCTATTTATAAGGTCCCTTTTCATCTCCATTCTTTGAATCTCTTCTTGCTCTTGACATTTTTAATTCTTATATTTTTTAAATTTAATTTTAATTCTTTAACTACATGAAACATCTAGTGGTGTTTTTCTTTGCTTTTCTACAAAATTTGATATCAAATCTTTGCTTTAAATAACTAATACTCACTCATTTTCCCACCTGCATAAAACTAAAAGCATTTACCACAACTGCCACCTCTGACATAGTCTTGGCACTTTCACTTCTCTGCTTCCATAGGCAAATTTGTTTTCATTACTTCCTAGGCCAGCTCATGTGTACCTTCACAGGGCCTAAAACAGCACCAGATATGGAGGAAGCATTCAGGAAATACTTGCTAATTGACATATACATATTTGTGTGTATATGCATATATATTATATATGTACACATATGTGTATATATGATACGCATAGAAGTGTGTGTATTGTGTTATATTTATAAATATATATTTTAAACTAAGTATTATCCTCTGGTTTAGAAGTTCTTGCCTTGGGGCAGCTAGGTGGCGCAGTGAATAGAGAGAACACTGGCTCTGGAGTCAGGAGGACCTGATTTCAAATCCAGCCTCAGACACTTAACATAAAAAACTAGCCATGTGACCTTGGGCAAGTCACTTAACCCCAATTGCCTTGCCCTACCTTCCCCCTTCCAAAAAAGCAAAAAAGAAGAAGAAGAAGAAGAAGTTCTTGCCTATGAAGACATGGCCTATGGAACTATTTTGTTCCAATAACTATACTGAGGTCAGTTTCGGAGATATAGTATGATTAAATATTTGAATTTACTGAAGGTAAGGATTTTCTTTATAGATACCTATATATGTATACATATAGGTACACAGTATATTATATACAATATTATGAATATTATATATATATTATGTATATAAACATATACCATACACGCATGCACATATACTTTGCTTCAATTTTAGACTTTACATGCCAATCAATAAACATCTGTCTTTATCCTGCATTCTATTCTTAGCTTTGTAGCTAAGGACAAGAGGGTCATGGAAAATTATGTATCTTATCAGAGTTTGCTTGCTGTAAAATAGAGGAAAGGTCTCCTTCTACCTTGAATCATACAATGGAAGGCAATGTGGTACAATGGAAAGGATGGTGAATTGGAGTCAAAGAATGTGAGTTTGAATTCTAATTCTGACACTTACTATCTGTTATATTTTCAATGTACCAAAGCTTCTCCCTGAAACAATGGTCCATCTTTTAAACACCAGTATTCATCTAATGATATTATATGCTTGTGTGTCATGGAATACTAGTCTCTAAAGAAGTAAGGTAGTTGAGGGTGACCCAAAGTGCAATGGTTCTATTGCAAACAGTGGGCATGACTAATTTACAGAACATTACCAATAAAGTTTTGCATAGGAGAAAAAGTATAAAGGACACCCTCAGGAAGGTAGATACCTGAAAGAAGATGGGTCAGTCATGTAGCAAGAGCAAGGGATGCTTGATAAATGGTCAGTGTTCTCCACTGATATTCATGCAATGTCATGAAATCTGGAAGAATAGTCCTTGCATCTTTCATGGAGGTATTAGGGGAAAATAGAGATAAGCATTGCATGGGATGAAAAGGCATGGACAAGTTGCAATCTATACCAATGAAGAGAATATCCACATTGATGAAATTTCAAAATTATCAAAGTGCTGAAGTAAATAATAGCAATTTTAGTTTTCCTTGAGATTTTCAAAATATAATGTGATATAGAATCAAAATATTTATAGACTGTTAAAGATGAAAAGGCCTTAGAAGTCATCTAGCTTAACCTTCCTATTTTTAGAGATAAGAAAAACGATAGAGAAGCTTAGTAACTTGCCTAAAATGATGAGAAACAAAAATCACACTTTTCTCAGTAATAAGCATATATCATGTATTACTAAACATCCACTTTTTGGACTTCAGTTGACATTATTTCAGCAAGTAATGAAATATTTCATTAATATTTTCTTATTTAATTATTTATTATTTTCCATTTTTTATATCTGAATGATATTTCACCTAAGGAATAACAACCCTTTTTCCTATAATATCCCAGACCATGGAATTATGCACAGAGTTATTAAACTGCCTATACCCTTTGACCCAGCTGTACCAATACTAGTTCTATTACTAAAAATGATTAGGGAAAAAGGAAAAGAATTTATATATTCTGAAATATTTATAGCAGCTCTTTGTGGTGGCAAAGAACTAGAAATTGTGGGGATGCCCATCAATTGGGGAATGACAGAACAAGTTGTGGTATATGATTATGATGGAATACTACTGTGCTATAAGAAATGATGACTTGATGATCTTAGAAAAACATGGATAGACTTACGTGAGAAAATGAAGAGTGAAATGAGCAGAAGCAAGATAATGTTGTATACGTTATTAAATATTGTTTTAAGACCAACATTGAGTGAATAAGTCATTTTGACTATTAAAAATACCTAAATTAACTGAAAAAGGACATATGAAGGAAGATGCTGTCTGCATCCATAGAAATAGAAGTATGTGTAGAATGGTTTTAAATTGTATTTGTGCCTAATGGTAGCCATTTTAGGGGGGGAGGGAAAAAAAGAAAGTTACATGATAACTTTATTATATATTGAAAAGGAATAGCAAGTTGTACATCATAGATTTGCAGTTTTGTTTATAATATTTTTTTCTATTCTATGATGTTATGGAAATGCTTGTTTTTTTCTTAAGTTTGTTTGGAATAAAATGAAAAAAAAAACCAATATCCTAGACCAATATTCACAAAAAGATTTAGAAAAAAATCTATCAAACTATATATTTTTTAAAAAGGCAATTCTGTCTAGAAGGCCTTGCATGACCAGAAGGCAAAGTACATATTATGTAGCTTAAAAATATGTATAGTCCAGAATTATACATTTGTGAAATAAGCTATGGAGTCCAAATACTTAAAGGAAGTAGAACCTAAGCAGGAAACAACCCCCAGGGTGTGAATTATTAGCCCTGGTGTCAGTTCTCTAACTGTGGACTCTGGTTTAGCCATTTGCCTTCTGTCGTTTTCCCAGATACAAATAACAATGTTTTTTGCACCTACCTCCACAGCGATTTTACAGATTGTGAGATGTTCTTCAAGATCCTTAGAAGAAAATAAACATATTCTTCTTCCCCTTATGAGAAATATGGAGATACTCCTTATTAAGTTCTCCAAAGAAATGATTAGGAATCTCATTTCGGGCTGGATACTGAATTATCCAAGTAGAGAATCTGTTTTGTGAATGTATTTGTTTAAATTTTGCCACTTGTTTCTCCATAAATCCTTAAAGTCACTTTACTTTTCTGAAAATATTTACACTTTATACTAAGTTGACAGATGTCAAAGTTTGACTAAAGACAGCTTAATTACTTTTTTCTCTCCTGGCCTATATCAAGTGAATAGTCATTCTGAGAAATGTCCCAGGGAGCAAAGGCTTTTTATCTGAGGAACCCTGTAGATAATCTTGAAGGTCTATCCATTACCGTATTTAAAACAAGCTGATGTTATAGTGGTTTACCAAGGGATTCCCAGTTCTTAGAAGTTTGTTAAAAACCTATCAATCAGACCTCTTTTTCAGAGCCCACATTTCATCAAGGAAGTAAAGATTCAAGGAACGTTTTACTTAAGGCAGTTAATTACACTCCCTGGGCAAGCATTTTCCACTGACTAGATCTTCCTGTCATTATAGCCCTGGAGTCTAGCTGGGTATAAGTATATGCCCAAGGAGAGCAGATTTCATTTAACTTCTTATACCTTCCTCTCTTGTCCCCTGGCCCTAACTTCTTTACTGGAAAAATGAAGCTACCTTATGTATATATTGAAGGGTTTGATGCTAAGGATCTGTCTCACAGGGTCTACCTAAGAAACCTGGAATGAGTTCAAAGCACTTTAAAATAAAGAAACAATGTGATGACCATATTATACCCAAGACAAGAGAGTTTTGTATAATACACCAATTTCTCATAAGAAAAGTGATTTTTAAAAGTCAGTAGTAACCAAAAAAGGAAAAAACCCATAGATAATCTCATATGGGGGACTTTGGTCTCATTCTCTCCTGAGAAACTTTGGCCCCAGGTAGACTATTTATAATTGTTATCAGATTGAAAGTATTTCCAAACCAGGCCAAGGATCAGGAGGATTGTAAAAGAATGACAAAATGGAGGACACAAAGGGAGGTGGTAAATAATTGAAGGAAAATTTTCATGCTAATTCGACTTGTTTAATAGGTAGAGATTCTGGTGCTGGCCTAAAACCAAGTTTGTTGAGTTTTTAAAGTAGTTTGACCATGACTTAACCTAACCCTTTGCTTACATAATGCAAGCAGAAATTTGAGTGATAAGAAGCAAGATGCTGCTAAGGGGGGAGGATTGTGCTTTTCTTCACAAACAGAATTCATTTTAAGTTATACTTAATACAAATACCTCATAACACTTAATTTTCTCTCTTTATATGTTTATATGTGTATACTGAGATTGTCCACTCATTTTCTTCATATGGAGAAACTAAATTCTAAAAATATTTTTATTACTCACAGGATCATCTAGTCCAACCTTGAGAAAGCTATCAAAATGCCAAGGAAATCAAAACACTAAATTATGATGCATAATGAATTATTACCAAAATCTTTCTACATTGTCATTCATGTGTCCAGATTCCTTTTACTCATATAGAAAAGGAGACTGGTCCCCAACATCTGGCTAACACTAATTACTTTGAATCATATTTTATTTAAGTGAGAAATTACTTGAAAATATATATCTTTAATTGCAAATTACCTTAGCAAATAATTGTCTTTTCTTTTAATAATAACAACTATCTGGGTGATTATTTACATGATTCCATCAAAATATATTTGTTGTCATTTACCTTTTGCTATTTTATATGAATGCAATACATGGCTTACACTTAATGCATGGTAGCATTAAAGTTTTATAGAATTGTTCTGCTTCTAATAGGGGCAGCAAGGTGGCACAGTGGACAAACTGGTAGATCTGGAGTCAGGAAGACTTATCTTCCTGAGTTCAAATCTAGCTTCAGACTTACTGACTGTGTGACCCTGGGCAAGTCACTTAACTTGTATACTTCAGTTCCCTCATCTGTAAAACAGGCTGGAGAAGGAAATTTTGAACCACTCCATTATATTAAAAAAAAAAAAAAAAACCAAAAACCCAAATGGGGTCATGAAGAGTTGAACACAACTGGAAAATGACTGAACAACAAATGACTTCTTATGGCACTTTTGCTTAATTCTCTCTTCACTATTAATCAATACCAATTGAAACAAACAACTAAAAACAGTAAAAGGAATGGAAAATCTAGAATGAAAAAGCTTAATCAGCATGCAAAATACTGGTCTCTAACTTTCCATCTTTTCTCACTCCAGCCTAACCCATTTTAAAGGTACTTTGTTTTAGGACTCATTGCCTGGGACACTATAAATGTTTCTATGGTAGTATAAGTCATTTCCCTTTAAGTCATAAACAGTCTGATTGTTACAAAGGGCAGAAAACGAGCTTTTGCACAAAGAAAAAGAAATACATCAACTTTGAGGAATGAAAAGTAATGAGCCTTTCTTGGGCAAACAGTATAGTAGTTGAAAGGGGCAAGAAAGGAACTTTTAACAAAAACTGCTAAAATATAAGAGCAAAGAATATTTTTCTCTCCCAGAAAAGCTGTGAACAATGTGTTTGCCAAATGGAACTTAAAAAGAACTGAAACCTAAATAAAAAAGGGTTAAATCATCATATAAAGGATATAAGGTGATGCCCCTTTTGTATGTAAACAGTTTATTGATTGTCAGGGGGCAGGAAAAGAACTTTCTTAAAAAAGAAAACATAAAATATAAATATGAAGAAACAAAGTTTTCAGAGACACAGACTAGAAGATTGTAGTCCTTGAACTCAGTTGATTGTAGCTGTTTTTAAGACTGAGGAAGAGGTTAATATTTATAAAATGATGAATCAAACAACTCTTTGGAGACCAGTATTATAAGGGAAAATTCATGAGTTTTTACCTCATAAGGGAAAGAAACTAGCATCAGGAACGGCCAAGCTCATTTGCAGAAAGCTTTGGGTTAAATTACTGCTCTTCAGTCAGTCGGTCAAGAAATTTCTATGCACCAAGAACAGTCTTGCTGTTGTTTGTCCTTCCTTCTCAAATCAGACCAATGACATCAGGAAGGTGATGTCTTGACTTGCAAGTGAATTGGATTTAAGTGAGTCAAGGCTGTGCAAAGTTATCAGCCTCAATCTCTCTTCCAGGGTCATCTGAGTCCAGGCTCAAGATACAAATCAAGATGACTGGAGGTGGCCCCAGATGCAGTAGGAGACCTTGGCCTTTTTAAGCTAAGATTTTTCCTGAATCTCAGTTTGTCTGAGGTAATAACCATTCAGTAATTAAGGCAAGGTAAGAAATTAGGTAAAAATAGCCTTTAACCTAGTTAAAAAAAAAATCAATCAATCTGAGAGATGAAGATCCTCAGAGTTTCTATCCCAAAAAGAAACAATTGCTATTTATACTTATTCTGAGCCATCAAAGCCTAAACAATGACTAAGTGAGGTTTGGACTGGGACCTATTGTTGGTCAGTCAGTGAGGTCCAAAGCAACTTGTTTTTAAGGCACCAGGGCAAGTAGATTTGAATCCCAATGAGTTTTAGCAAAGCCTGGTTTTCCAGTGCTGTATTTAAAGAAATCATAAATGGTTGGAACAAAATTGTCCTAGTTTGTTTTTCTTTTATTGTAGAATAAATAAATAGGGAAGAGAAAAAAAGATCTAGCCTGTAAACCCCAAGATATCTTGTAAGGGTTCAGTGATCAAATTTTATATTCCTTTGGACAGAGCACCCACAGTTATGATTTCCTATGTGGACAGAGGAAGGAAAGAGGGAGAAGAAGGAAGGAAGCTATGGCATTTCCTAGTTCTCAGTTTGTCTGAGGTAACACCCATTCAGTGATTATTGTTAGGTAAGAAAAGACGCAAAAGTGACCTTAGCAGAAGCACTGTGCTAAGACTACAGAGAGAAAAAATAGCCCTTGCCTTTGAAGGCTTTCAGAAATAGTTGCTCTCTACTGACATCTCTGTTATAAAAGGGAAAAGCAGAGAAGGAAAGACCAGTTTTAGAAGTACTTTGCTGTGTAGGAAGAGATGTTGAAATCTAGTCATAGACATTTCCTTGTTTACATAAGTGGATTGTTCTGCCAACCTCTATGAACCTCTATGTAAAGCTGTCTTTATGTAATGCTAATTTCCTTCTACCTACCCACTTCACTTAGCGCATATAACAAAGGCATACACAAAATAATTCCTTTATATGAGTCATAAAATGTACTAAAATGCAAATGAATTAAATTCTGTGCCATGACAATTATGAATTGTGAATTATGAAATAAAAGTAAAGTTAATGATAAAGTATGCATAGTACTATACAGTAAAGTCAGTATAGATGTTACCCTTTCCCCACCCACTGTGTCATTCAGTCATTTCAGTCATGTCCAACTCTCCATGACCCCATTTGGGGTTTTCTTGGTGGAGATATTGGAGTGGTTTTGCCATTTCCTTCTCATTTTACATGAGAAAACTGAGGCAAACAGGGCTAAGTGGCTTGCCCAGGGTCACACAACTAGATAATGTTAGAGGCTGAATTTGAACTCAGGCCTTCCTGATTCCATGCCCTGTGCTCTATCCACTGCACTACCTAGCAGCCCATTATGAAGCTTTTGAGAGTTGTTTGGACAGTGGCTATCTTCTTTTCCTCATATATCTGATGATAGCAGGCAATATCACCCTTAACTAGTCTTTGAACTTTTGGATCCATCTTTTCAATACAAGAAAAAAAGTTCACTCAAATGATGAAATCTTTCTGCCACCTGTTTTGTCATGAACCTTTTTGGTTTGACCTCAAGTTCCAAAGCCTCCCTTTCTTCTTCTACAATCTTTGCAGCTTGCAGCTCAATCAGTTCCTCATTTGACAGATCTCCATGAGACCCAGTCAACTCTTCCACATCATTCTCATTTGCTTCTAGGTCCAGTTCTTGTGCTAATTTTAGTCTTCTTATTCACATCTGTAAATGTTACATCTTTGTCAAATCCATGAACATCGGTAAAGAAAGGTGGGCATCCTTTCCCCCAAATTATCTTCATACATGTTTCTGTTACTTCCTCCTATGTCTTTCAGAAATTTTTATATAAAGTCAAATGTGTGGAAAGAAAATTTATGTAAAGCAAGAACTGTCTGCAGAGGATTCAGAATCCTGGTGAGTGAAGAGCTGCCTGTGCTTTCTTGATTACATAGAAAAGGCCTGCCTGAGGAGCATTGCAGTACAGTGCTCTGGCTTAAAGGGAACTGCTAGCCAGTTCAATAGTATAATGCTTTTTTGGTACTCTTTTAAGGGTGATTTTAAGTTAAAAGAACTGTAATACTAAAAAACAAAAAGATATTAAAGCATATCATGGGGCAGCTAGGTGGCACAGTGAATAGAGCACTGGCCCTGGAGTCAAGAGGACCTAAGTTCAAATCCAGCCTCAGACACTTAACACAAAAACTAGCTGTGTGGCCCTGGGCAAGTCACTTAACCCCAATTGCCCTCCAAAAATAAAGAAAAAAAATATATTAAAAGAACTGTAACACTTCATTTGCTTTAAGGATGGAATGAGGAGGATTTGTCCAGCAAGACACTAGAGAAGATAAGAAGAAGAATAGTTATCAGAGAAGCAGCTTAGTGAGTTAAAGATGTTCCTGACTAGGTTGATGCAGTCCAGAGTTGTGAGGTATCCCAAGTACATGGGTTTTCCTTACTCATTTATTCAACCAGGCTTTGTAGGTGTGTAGGTGTGTGTCAGGTCTCCCCCATAGATACTGAGTATTTTGGTGAATATTTCTGTATTGACTCTTATACATTTATTATTTCTGCTTTTGCCTTATAAGAAAGTCTGTGACATTATTATTGGTGTTTTCCCATTACTGTTAAATAAATGATTTTATTTAAGATCTAATGTGTCATTATTGTAAAGTTTTATGTTAATAAGAAATTCCACCAGAGGAGGCTCAAGACCAGCACTAGTGAGTGAGGGTAGTACATTACCCCACAAAGTGCTAACCTTAGGAAGCTGAGAGAGTTTGATGGCACCCTATAGTCATGGGGGTCCTTCTCTGGGAACTAAAATTTAGCAGTGTGAAAGAAGGCTGGGAGTAACAAGCCAGCCCAGAGAGTGTAAAGGGTCCACCCTAGAGGCATACCGCACAAGTGTTATAATAGGAAACTCAAACCAAATACACATTTACTTTGAAATGAACAAAAATGTAAGCCTGGAGATTTGGAAAACTAGCTTCAGTATAATGTTACTTTCATCTAATTGATAGGGTAACTCCTTATTTTTAAATTCAATTAATTTCCACAAGCAGAAGAACAGTTGGTGGATTAAACAAAAGATCCTCTACATGTGTTTGACAAAACAAAAAAATACAGATAAGAGTTTTGTAATGAAAAGCACATTTAGTTTCTATGCAGTCCTAGAACAACTGTGTCCATAGAAATTTGTAAAAGACTAACTGGGGGTTAGAACAACTTCCTAAATGCTGATACTGGGGGAAGAAGAGAGCACTAGAAAGAAGGGAAAGAGGGAATATGTCTAGGAAATAGGAAGACAAATTAGAGGGTAAGCAAACATGACCTTTGAGAAAGCTAAGTGAATCAGTAATTCTATGTAAAATTAGGGGGTTGGACCAGATGACCTCCAAAATCCCTTCTATCTATAAATCTATAACCTTCAAAAAAGCAAGGTCTCTCATATTGTCCAATGTTCAGCAAAAGTTATCTGTTAGCGGGGATGTACAAACATTTATCAACTTAAAAGCAATCATTAAGCACTTATTTGCACATAGTACTTAACAATAATGATGAAAATATAGAACCACAGAAACTTAAGAGACAGAAAGGACCCCAGAAATTCTACCTTTTCATTTATATCTTGAGGAAGCAAACCCAGAAGGGTTAAAAGGCTTGCTTGAGCACTCATCACCACTAGCAGGAGAGTTTAGATAAGAAGCTATTTCTGATGTCCAATCCAGAACTCTTTTCACTATACCATGCTTCCTTTTCTGGATCATTATGCTTCTAATACCCTTTCTCAGTACGTTCTAAATCACAGAATGGACTACTACTACCTTGTAGCTTCTCTCTTGCCCCTTTCCCCTAACTTTTGAGTTGGGAGAAGAGGAAAGGGCACTGGATCAATCAGTTGATCAGTAAGCATTTATTCTTCACCTACTATGTGTCAGCCACTATGAAGGGGGTGGAGATACAAATACAAAAGTGAGACAATCAATTCCTGCTCACAATAAGCTTACATTCTACTAGGGAAATTCACATCTGTACTCACATTGCAGGCCCTTATCACTTCTCACCTAGATTATTACAACTGTCCCTTAATACCTCAAGTCTCTCACCATTACAATCCATCCTATATTCTACCACCAAAGTAATTTTCTTTAAATGTAGATTTGACCATGTTACTCCCTTAATCAACTCTAGTAGTTCCCTATTTCCTCAAGGATAAAATATAAACTCCTCTCTTTGTCTGAAAAGCCAAGCACAAGAAGCTTTCCAGAGGACTGCTGCTGTGAATAGCTTCAAGGTTCTGATTACATAGTATAGTGATCTCTCTATTTATTCAGTAAAAAACTAAGACAAAACATTGACAGAAATCAAAGTAAAGCATTGACAATGTTATGACATAACAACTTATCACTAAAATGGTCACATAGTTTTCACCAAAGTGGCCACATAGTTTTAAACAAAGTACATCCATTTAGTAACTCGATCATTTAGTAAGTCCTTAATTCAATCATCCTTAAGGAAGCTTGTCTCCTTAATGGACACAAAGTACAAAGGTCAAAGTTCTCCATTCCTAGGTCACAGTAAATCATAATCTTCTCAGTCAGCATCAGGTACCCAAGAAGAGATCTTTTCATCTTGACTTGAGGCTAGCTCTCAGCTTCCATGGTTCCTCTTCCATGGTCCCAGCTCCTGCTCGTATCTACACAACTGTCACCTGGTTTCAAAGGCAGGTAGCTCCCAGTTCCTTGTCCAGCTCCTTATCCAGTTCTTTTTCCAGTTCCTTGTCCGGTTTTCATTTCATATGGAAGCTTACAGTGTCCAGTCCATCTCAAGTCCTTTACAGTTCCTGTTTCTGTGAAGACAAAGCTTAACAGAGCCAAAACAACATTCATTCACATTGCTGGCACCATCATCAATTCACTATTTGCCTGTGAAATCAACAGAGACCCACAAACAAGGTCCAAGAGGTCAATACAAATCATCAGTAAAGTTCCAGGACCTCCAAAACCCACCTCCAGCACTTCTGTAAACAGACAGCCAGAAAATCCTCTTTCAGGGCTTCCAATAAGGTCCCAGTGCTTCTGTATAAAGTATCACAAACATCAACACAGACAGAACAAACATAGAGTGCCAGGATACCACAAGTTTTCTCCTTTTCCACCACATGAGCTCCCTTCTCAGTTCTGCTCTCTCCAGCCTGGGCCTCTCCTTAGCTCCTCCTCTTCCTCTTGCAGGACTAGGGTCCACAAGTTGTGGGACTCACAAGTTCTGGATCTTAATATTTCATACAATCATGAACTGAAACAAGGTGTTAACTACTTCTTTGCTTGCCATTACATTAGCTTTTCAAAACTCTTCACAATGAGATACCAACATACCTTTCCAGCCTCACTGGATATTGTTCTCCCTTCTGCACAATGTGTTCCAGCCAAACTTGCCTTCTTTCTGTTGCTCACATATGATATTCCATGTCTTTTCTATAAAGAAATTTTGAATTTTCCATAACTCATGCCTGGAATATACTCCCTCCTCACTTCACCTTATAGAATTCCTGTCTTCTTTTTGCACCATAGAATACCTTTTTTCTACATGAAGCCTTTCCTGATTCTCTCTAAATACTCATACCTTCACTCCCAAATTTAATTTAATTGCTGGCACCATCATCAATTCACTATCTGCCTGTAAAAACAACAGAGACTCCTTGCATTTAACAACTTTGTAGTTATTCTTGATGTTTATTCTGCATATACTTACATATGTACTCATTGTCTACCCCATTAAAATGTAAGCTCTTTGCATATGGATTTTTTCCCCATTTTTTGGCATTGATGACTGTAGAAATCAGTAAAAGCATTTGAAGGAAGTGGCACTTAGTTGAGATTTGAAGAGGAGTTCCAAAAGACAGACATGAGGGGGGAGAATACTCTATGCAGGGCGATAATGCACAGGGGTGGGAGAAAATTTCATGTATAGGAAATAGCAAACATTCCAATTTCACGGGATTTCAGAGGACTTGTCAGGGAATAATATATAGTTAGCCTGGAAAGATAAGAAAGGAATAACTAGATTGACAGAATAAAAAACAGAGAATTTAAATAATATAGTCTCAGGAAAAAAAAATTAACAATCATAAATGAACTCTTGGTGAAAAAATACAGGCTCAGGTGGTAAATCAAATGAATTCTATAGAACACAAAAAGAACCATTAACTTCAATATTATGTAAAGTGCTTTCAAAAAATAAAAAAAGATGTACCAGATTAACTTATTCTATAAAATGAATATGGTCTTGATAACCAAACTAGGGAGAAACAAGGCAGAGAAAGAAAACTAAAGACCACTATCTGGGATGAATATACATGCAAATATATTGAAAAAAATTATCAAAAAAGCTACAGCAAGATGTTAAAAGATTATACACTATGACCAGCTTGAGTTTATACCAAAAATGCAGATTTGGTTCACTATTAGAAAAACTACAAACAAAATGGATCATATTAATACAAAATAATTTAAAAGTACACAATTATATCAATAGCTTCAGAAAAAGCTTTTGACAAAATACATGCCATTTATATTAAAAAACATTAAAGATCAAAGTAATAAGTGAATCTTTCCATGGTGTGGCAAACAGTATCTATTATAAACAAGAACTATTATTATTTGTATTGGAGAAATGCTAGAAGCCTTTTCAATAAGAGCTGGAGTAAGGTAAGGATATCCAGTGTTGACCCCATTACTTAATGTAGTTTGAGAAATGCTAGATATTTCAAAAAGAAAAGATATATTTAGGAAATAGGCACAGACAAAGAAGAAATAAAATAATCTTTTTTTGCAGGCAATAGAAAGAATCATAGGAAGTGAAATAAAAATTGACAGTAGGGGCGGCTAGGTGGTGCAGTGAGTAGAGTGCTGGTCCTGGAGTCAGGAGGACCTGAGTTCGGATCCGGCCCCAGACACTTAACACACACACACACACACACACACACACACACACACACACACACACACACACAGAAACTAGCCGTGTGACCTTGGGCAAGTTACTTAACCCCAATTGCCCTCCAAAAAGCAAAAAAAGAAAAAAAAATTGACAGTAACTTCAGTACAGTGGCAAGGAATCTTCACCCATTCTGTATATTACCAAAACTACCCAACAGAAAGAGCTAAAGAAATAAAAACTATTCAGAATAACTATGGAACTTATAAAAATGAGACAGAGTCTGTCTACCAACATTGTCATAGGAATTTTATGACTAAAAGAACAAAAATCTCTTTAATAAAAACAAAGACTTAAATAGAGAAATATTAATTACTCATACTTTGGGCCATGCTGATATAGTGAATATGATGATGCTACTTAAATTGTTTTAGTGCCATTCCAAACTACAAAAGGGTTATTTATAGAACCAGATAAAGTAGTAGCAACATCCACCCAGGAAAACAATAGGTCATGAATCTCCAGAGAAATAATGAAAAATAATAGGAATGAAGGGGCTTGAAAAGTACCCCAAGCTCAAACTATGCAAAGCAATAATCATCACTATTATTTGTTATTAATAAAAAAAATATAAAAGTTGATCATTGAAACAGATTAGGTAAACAGGACCTATCACACAAACTCTCAGACCCAGTAGCATAATGTTTGATAAACATAAGGACACCAACTACAAGGGTAGTTGCAGACTAGAAGAAGTTAGGTTTAGAATAATATTTCACACCATATACCACAACAAAGCCCAAATAGATACAAGATTTACTGTAAATATAAGAGGTAAGATCAAAAACAAATTCGAGTAAAAGGGAAGCTGATAACTTTGAAAGCAATGGATAGGGGATATTCCTGGCCAAACAAGAGATTAAAAGGATCATAACATATATAATGCACAATTTTGATTGCATAAAATTAAAAAAAATTTGCACAAAAAAATCAATAGAATTGGAAAGAAATAGTCGACTAGGAAAAATCTTCATAACATATTTCTCTGATAAACATCTGATTTCCAAGCTATAGAGCAAATTGATACAAATATATAAGAACAAGGACAAATAGATAAATGTTTAAAGGATATAGCAGACAGTTTTCAAAATAGAAAAAAAATGTAAGCTATTAACAACTTGAAAATTACTTTAAATCACTAGTAATAAGAAACACAAATTACAATAATTCTGAGGTTCCATCTCATACCCATCAGACTGGCAAATATGACAAAAAGGAAAATTACAATTGTTGAGGAGGTGTAAAGCCAAGCACAAGCAGCTTTCAAGGACTGCTGCTGTGAACAGCTTCAAGGCTCTAATTACATAGCATAGTGAACTCTCTATTTATTCAGTAATAAACTAAGACAAAACATTGACAAAAATCAAAGTACAACATTCACAATGTTATGACATAACAACTTATCGCTAAAGTGGCCACATAGTTTTCACCAAAGTGACCACATAGTTTTAAGCAAAAGATATCATTTAGTAAGTCCCTAACTCAATCATCCTTAAGGAGCAAGCCTCCTTAAGGGACACAAAGTACAATCATTCAGTAAGTCCCTAACTCAATCATCCTTAAGGAGCAAGCCTCCTTAAGGGACACAAAGTAAAAAGGCCAAAGTTCTCCACCCCTAGGTCACAGTAAATCATTATCTTCTCAGTCAGCATCAGGTACCCAAGAAGAAATCTTTTCATCTTGACTTGAGGCTGGTTCTCAGTTTCCATGGTTCCTCTTCCATGGTCCCATCTCCTGCCCGAATCTGTCCAACTGTCACCTGGATTCAAAGGCAGGCAGCTCTCTGCTCTTTGTTCAGCTCCTCATTCAGCTCCTTGTCCAGTTCCTCATCTAGTTCCCATTCCACACTGAAGTTCACAGTGTCCAGTCCACCTCAAGTTCTTCACAGTTCCTGTTTCTGGGAAGACAAAGCTTAACAGAGCCACAATAATATTCATGCACAGTGTCAGCACTATCATCAATTCTGCTGTGAAATTAACACAGACCCACCAACAAGGTCTGAGAACTCAACACACATCACAAACAAAAATCAACACAGACAGAAGAGACAGAGTGCTGCCACCACAAATGTTCCCTTCTCAAAATCTACCACCACAAGTGTTCTCTCAGTTCTGCTCTTTCCCAGCCTGGGCTTTTCCTTATGTATGGTCATTAAGCTCCTCTCTGTTCCACCCCTTCCTGTTGCATCAGCAACAAGGGTTCACAAGTTCTGTTTCTTAACAAAGATTTGATATAATCAGGGCAAGGTTCAAAGATACATGAACTCAAAGTGCTAAATACTTATTTGTTTGCCTTTACAGGAGGAAATTGCTTTGAGAAGACAGCACAATGATTCTCTGTTGGTGGTACATTGAATTGATTCACCATTCTGGAAAGCTGTTTGTAACTATACCCCCAAAGTCACTAACTATTCATATCCTTTGACTCAGCAATGTTGCCTTTAGACACATGAAGCAAAGAGGTAAAAGATAAAAATAAAGGATTCATGAGGATAAAAATATTTATAGCAACATTTTTTCTTTTAGCAAAGAACCAGAAGTAAAGTAGGTGCCTATAAATGGGGGAGTGGATGTGCAAACTGTGTTATGGTAATATATTAGAACGTTTTTGTGCCATATGATGTGTTTAAAGGGATGGATTCCAATAACCTTGGGAAGATCTTTATGAACTGATACAGAGTGAAATGAACAGAATCAGGAGAACATTTTTTTTCCATTTTTGTGTGTGTGTGTGTGTTTAAAAAACAACACAGCAATTAAACACATTAAGAAAACAACTATTCTATGGCCTAAAAACAGACTTACACCATTTCATCCAAGAACAACTTTTTTTAAGTCAGTTATTAATATAACTTCTAAATAAGAAAATGAATTGGAAATTGTATTGAAACCTATTGTGGGTTTTTTTTAATGTTATTTATTTATTATTACCATTTATTTTTCAAAAAATCAGTTCCAAATTCCCTCCTTCGCTCCAGCCACTCCTCCACCAATTGAGAAGGCAAGCAATACAACATCAATTATACATATAAAATCATGTGAAACATTTTCATATTAGTTATGTTGGAAAAAAAAAACAAGAAAAGTAAAAGTGAAAAAATTTACTACCATTTGCTCTTAGAGTTCATCAGTTCTCTCTCTGGAGGTGGATAGTATTCTTCATTATGAGTCCTTTGGAATTGTCTTGAATCATTGTACTTGTCTTTCATAGTTGATCATTCCTACTGTATTGTTGCTACTGTGTACATTGATGTCCTAGTTCTGCTCACTCTGCACCTATTCATACATAGGTCTTTCTCGGTTTTTCTAAAGCCATCTCCATCACCATTTCTTATATGACATCATCAATCACATACAACAATTTGGCTATTCTCCAATTGATAGGCATATTTTTAATGACTAATTCTTTGCCACCACAAATGAATTGCTATAAACATTTTTGTGTGTCTATATGCATCTAGATAGATATAGATATGTACATATTTCTAGATCTTTTGCAATATCAATCTCTTTATAGAAATCTTTTTTTTCTTTGATCTCTTTAGGATACAGATCTAGAAGTGGTGTTTCTGGTCAAAGGATTTGCATAGTTTTGTAGCCCTTTGGTCATAGTTCCAAACTGTTCTTCAGAATGGTTGGACTAATGTACAACTCCACCAATACTGCAGTAGCGTACCTATTTTTCCACTTCCCCTATCAAATTATTTGAAATTTAGGACTGGAGCTTAGCACTAGAACTATATTTAGGAGTGGAATCTTTTGCATAGGGGTGATATTGAAATTGTGGAAGTGGATATGATTGCTGTGGTACAGTGTTCACAAAATGCTGATCAAACAGTCAAAAATATAATTTTGGGAAATAAATGAGGAGAGCAGAAAGAAGAAACAATGAAGGAGATAGAAAAGGAATAATCAGAGAGGTAAATGGAAGACCAGGTTTTATGGACATCAAGAGAAGAGAGGTTTGTTTGTTTTTGTTTTTTTAAGAATGAGTTGTCTTAAAAATATGAAGAAGGATGAATATTAAAAAGGGTCACAATTAATGATTAGAAGGTTACTGCTCTCTCTTGATCAGAAGTTTTAAAAAGACTGGGGATTCCATTAGGAAAGTAAGCAATTAATAGAAATAAGGTAAATTGTAACAGTAGAGAAACATACACTTCAAGGGCATTGTGCATCTATGTCCAATTCTGAATCCTTAATAAGGAAATGGGAAACTTGAAAAAGATTAAGAGGAAAATCATAAAGATGATTTATGTCAATAATCAGGAACCTATAATTTTTTAGGTGAAATATTGACCCAGATCATACCTCAACTATAATTTAGTAGTTACATCATGGAGAGTTGCCTGGGGATCAGGGTAGTTAAGTGACTAGCCCATGGTTGGACAGCTAGTGAGTATCTGAGGCAGGATTTAATACCTAATCTAGGATTTATATAGTGCTTTAAGGCTTGTAGTTAAGTGGCTCAACGGATAGAGTGCTAGGCCTGGAGTCAGGAAGACTCATCTCAAATCTAGTCTAGCTGTGTGACTCTGGGCAAGTTACTGAACCCTGTTTGCTTCAGTTTCCTCATCTTGTAAAATAATCTGGAGAAGCAAATGGCAAACCTTTCTAGTATCTTTGTCGAGAAAAGCCCAAAAGGAGTCACAAAGAGTTAGATATGACTAAAACAAGCTTTAAAAATGCTTTACAAAAATTATCCTTACAGCAACCCTGAGTGGTAGGTGCTATTATTATTCCCATTTTACCAATGAAGAAACTGAGATAGACTTGCCAGTCACAGTTAATGTTGGAGGCTGAATTTGGACTCAGGACTTCTTGACTACAGGACTAGCATTTTATCTACTACACCACCAGCTGTCATATTTAAATCTAGGTCTTCTAGATCTTAAGTCTGCCATGACAGCTAGTATGTCATGCATGATTAAGGATTAAATAAGGGTATATGGAAGGAAAAGTTTAAAACCGACTCTAGTATGTTGTGAAAAATATGTTTGTATTTATACATGGACACCAATTTAAACAGTTTTAAATTTAAGCCATTATTTTTGGTGATGATTTTGTGATAAATGTATAATCATCCAACTCTTCCATAGTCATTCTAATGACTGAAAACACAAGATCAATCATATTTGGAGTTGATAATTTAGTCTCTGAAGAGTCTTCAAGCATTTTATGGTTATTGGATAGATTCTAATGACCAAATGATCTTCATCTCCTCCAAAGATAGGGCAGAGCAATGTAGCATGAGCAGTTCCATTTAGATATATAGTAATAAAAATGTCCTGAGAGCCAATATTACCAAACACTAGAATTGCTCACTAATGGATATTATGGATAGGAAATTACTCCATGTAGGTCTACCCAGGGGAGTGTCATATGACTTAATGATTTAAGGAAACCAATTGCCTGGAAGCACTTGAATGAACTGACCTTTATGAAATTCTTTCTCATATTGCATTTTGATGATGATGATGATGATGATATTATACATAAACCCCATCACAGCAGAATATGTGTAGAAAAAAATCAGTTTCTTTTAAAAGCCATTTTCTGTTTAGTTGTAAATTTTATAATAAAAATGTCAATTGTTACAGAGTTCTGGAGTTAAATAAATCAAGAGTCCTATCAGGTTGTAAAAAGTAAAGAAGAATATAAATTACCAACATTGCTAAGAAGCTAAATCTGAGAAGGAAGTAGAGAGTGCTATTGATGGTTAAATAGATGCAGATGTAGCATTCAGTATTAAGTGAAAAGAGAAAAAAGAAGAGGGTAGACTGTGAGTAAATAACAGGCTTAACTTGGTTTAGGACCAAGCTGACCCAGACAAATTCAAATGAGGGAAGGGAGATGGCACTTATAAAGCATGCCTACTATGTGCCTGGCATGGTGTTAAGCTTTTTTTTTTTAAACAAATATTATCTCATTTAATCCTTACAACATGAAAGTCTGTGTCAGCATTCTAGTTTGTTATACTATCGTGAGGATTTAAAAATGAAAAAAACACAAACACACATCCTTATTACATACTTCCTCCTGATCTCTCAGAAGCAGTCATACTTGCTGAGCTTCATATAGTGAATTGATATATTTAGAAATCCATTCATTATAGTCGAACTACCATACAGATTTATGAGACTTTGACCAATAACAAGAACAAAAAAATGTCAATCATGAGGGTCTCAAACACATCACATTAACAGCCTAATGTTTAATTCAGAATATGCTAACAGAGCTTGAATAAGTAGAATTTGATTTATTGAATGCATCAAAAACACAATGAGACATTTTCCTGGACAATTAGTTTTAAAATTAGCCTTTCCCTCATGTCCCTTCCTGCCATAATTTAGCTATTGTGAACAGAAGGTTGGTTGTCAGGATACTTTGGTGTTCCATATTTATTAATCCTTCATTAGAAACGGTGGGCCTTTAATAAGGATGCTTGCAAATTACTTGCCCTGCAGCCAGCCATCTCAAACCTGGATGTTGAAATACAGCCTTAAACTTCCTAGAACAAAAATCACATAAAAGATTTCCGATGACAGCTGAACTCAATGTCATTTCAAATCAATGTATTTTCCAGTGGGGTGAGCCTCCAGGAATTTGTAGCATCATAATCTCTGATCATTTTCAGTCATTACATTCTGAAGAGGGTGATCACACTAAATACAGTAAATACCTTGGCATTAAAATACATCCTCAATAGTAATATCCTTTTAAATCTGCTCAGCAGAAAAATCTGAGAGATGTTGTACCCTGGACATCTTTTTTTGTACTACACTTTAGAAATGATATTTCATCCCTGTAGTCCTCAACCTAGATATATCTGATATAAAGAAGTTCAAATTTAGAGAAGTTATCAGTTTGGAAGCTCATTCCTTTTCATAAATATGTTGGAAGACTGAACTTTCTCCTATTTTTGAACTCTTGAGGTTCTAGGAGGAATCAAGATTTATTATGAATACTTAAATATTCACAACAATTTTTGTTCTAATTTACCCTTCCCAGTAGCCCCTTTTACTTGCTTTTATTTTTTTGAAGATTGACCATTTTTATGGATGCCTTTTATTTTTCATTGCAATAATTTCTAATATATCCCTTCCCTCTACTCTACCTATCCAGCCATACTCTGTTAACAAGGTATTAAGAAAAGGAAGAGAAAAAAGCAGTTTTACAAAATCAATTGACAAGTTGAAGGTGGAGAGACCACATTTTAAGAGCTGGGCGGAGATAGTTTATTTTTGGCAACTTTTAAAGAATTCAACAATTATTCATTAAGCATTAACTATGAGCAAGCATCATGCTGTGCTAGGTTTTGAGGTTTACAAAGACAAAAGAAAGAAAAGTTGCTGCCCACAAAGAGCTGGAATCTTTTTTTTTAAGTTTGTTCCTAATTTCACAGTTGAAAAAAATGAGAGAACAAAGAAAAAAAAATGAACCCTATTTCCATTCCATTCCATTCAATCAGCAAATAATTATTAAGTGTAGAGAATGGGCAAAACATTATGCTAGATGCTAAGAAGCAGTCCCTGACTTTGAGTCTCACAGTCTTCTGGAAGAATGGAGATATAATATATATACAGATAAGTAAAATACATACAAAGTTAATTTCAAAAAGAAAGTGAGTGCTAAAAAAATCAGGAAAGGAATTGTATAGGAGATATTTGGCACTTTCAAGAAACCTAGGGTTCCTACAAAGTTGAATTAAGGAGAGAATATATTGCAAAAATGGAAACACCCATTTTGTCAAGGCATGAAAACAGGAGATACAATATTATTCTGTCTCTATGTCTATCAATGAACAGCAAATACCCAGTAGCCTAGTTTGTCTGAATGGGGAATGTGTGAAGCAGAGCAATCATGAAATAAATCTGAAAAAGTAGGTATGAGCCTAATTGTGGTGAGCCTTAAAAGCTAGCCCATAGATTCTGCCTTTTAGAATATAGGCAATACAGAGTTATTGATGATTTTCATTAGGGATGGATGTATATAGTTAGATCTGTAATTTATGAGTATCTGTCTGGATATCTACATCTGTGTGGAGGATTGGTTGGAAAGGAGAGCCTAGAAACAGGAAGAGCAATTAGGTAACAGTATTAGAATAATTCAGGGGAGAGGTAACAAGGACCTAAACTTAAGGTATAGGCTAGTGGACAGAAGAACCACCTAGCTACTGTTAGATTAGCTATTTGAAAATCAATTCTTATAAGGAGATTTCAGCCTAAACCCCTATAATGGTAATGGGAATTTGAAGATCTTCCCTGACCCTCAATAAACCTAAGGGAATTTGAAGAACTTCTTTGTTTTGAAGATATACCCTGCCCCCTAATAGGCTGAATGTAATCACATGGAACCAGTGATGGGAGATGTTTGCTGAAGGGTGGAGCAGAGGCCACAGGAAGTTGGGAGTCACAGCAGCTAGACTAGAGGAAGGAGAGGATGCATCTGAGGGAGAGTTAGGCTCGTGAGTTAATGTTGGTTTGTGGAAAGGCTAAAGCCTGCTGTGGCTCTCTGTGCTGTTATGGCTTATTAACTTCATTGCTACTATGATGGAATTATCTTAATGGTTTGGGAATTGGGTTTTCTAGTTTCTGAATAAATGTTTTACTTCTGTCTTCTATATGGAAAGTCCATTATATTTTGCCATCAAGCACTATGCAGGCATATTTATAGAGACCATTAGCATTGGTGAATATTACATTGGTGCTACAACTCTTCAAATATTCTGAAGTAATTTTTCGGGTAGATTACATACTATTTCACCTTCTGCAAACCTGGATCCAGTCTTGCCTCTCTTCACGTCTAGAGTCAGACAGAATAAACCATTCTACAACCATGTGACCACCCACAGGATACTTGAAGCCAATTATTCTGTCTGCTTCAAGTCTTCTCTTCTCCAAATTAAGAAGTCCCAGGTCCTGCAATTATTCTTTGAATTATGTGGTTTCCACAACTCTTACCACACTGGTCACCTTCTTTTGATTATTTTCAAGTTCAAAACACCCCTGTCTCCCACCCCCAATGCTAATGGCTTCCCTCCTCCCCCCAGTCTCTTGGAGATATTATATGTTTTTTTAAATGGTTATTTATTTTTAGCATTCATTTAAGAAAAAAGCTCCTAATTTTCCCCCTCTTTGTAAGGGTTATGGGATTTAAAGATCTTCCATGCCCCGTTGGACTTG